>NC_080742.1:60679307-60982337 GCF_020826845.1 Diceros bicornis minor | reverse complement strand
TAACTGGTTACTAAGGTTGCTTTTATACCCCAGAGTTTTATTAACTGTTATTAATAGGATAACCCTTAAAAAACAATTCTGAGTAGCTAAAAGAATGATTTGCTCTCCAAGGTGAAATAGGAATTGCTTTCTCCTCTCTTCAATACACCTGTTGTTCAGGTTAGGATGGAGGTACATCCAACTGCAAGAGACGCATCTCTTAGCTGCCTCTCATGCTGTTGCTGCAAAGATAATTTCACAAACCACATTTTTAACACCATGACTTTGACCCCAGAATGACTGCCATAATATTTTGACAAGATTTCTTGTTAAAGTATTCACTCTTCAACCCCAGATAACGGCTTTTTTAATATACACCTTCCTGTCTCTAATAATGGTTTAAAAAAAAGAGAAAGAAATAATAAGTTTTCTTCTTAGCTATTCTAGTCTCATTTTCCACATCTGTAAGATGAGAGAACAGACAAGGTGATTTATAGAGTCCCTTTGGCTCTAATAATCCATGATTTGAAAACACACTAAGCATTTCAGTTGACAGCCCAGTCAGGTAGAATGACCTCTAACCCTTCATTACCATTCAGAGAGCAAATCTGTCATTCAGTGTGTAGATGAATTTGCATAAGACAAGCTGGCATTGTCTCGCCAGAACTTGCAGAGAGAAAACTGAAGTCTGAGACCACAGCGCATTATAGAAACGAGTATCTGTGGAGCAAAAGCACCAGGATTCATAGGCATAGAGCTAAGAGGTAAATTTTAGATGGGAGGGCACTGTCATTTCCTCTGTAAATGTTAAGCAATTCTTATAAGTCCCATTTAACAAAAAGACACAATCATAATGACATTTCCTAGGAATCCTATAAAAGACACAAAGCACAACCAGCCCTTTGTCAATGTCTTCTATATTATAATATTAGTGATTTAATGAAATTTGAAGTTGACAGTAATAGTCTCATAATAAGACATACTTTAAATCAATAAAAGAAAGGTGAAATGAAATAAAATCTAGAACATATGCCTGGTATTTTAAAGGTACATACTTGTAACCTATCACAGGAGTCAATTATTCTGACGCGTTGTATTCATGTATGCATATTAGTGCATGTAAGACATGCACTAAATTAAAGGCTTCAACTTGAGTCATGCAGTAGGGACCTCTACCCTCTAGATAGACTGAGTTCTACAAGCCCTGGAAGTTTATCTGTCTTGATCCTCACCAAAACAGTGCCTGGCGAGAAAGAAGAACATGACAGATTAACGAGTGAACCTAGATGACACATTGTTACAAACATTCACTGACAACCCTCATCCCTACTTCACCCAGATAATGTAACATGTCTCTTATATGTTCTCCCCAAAATATCCTGCACTTCCTTTGTTACAGCCCTGGTACTTCACAATAATTCTTGTTGCATTGGCTGTATTTTCTGCTATAGAGTAGGCTCAGAGAAGTCATTTTCTCTGGTCATTTTCTTCACCAGTCATATCCCCAATACTTATCACCAATCCTTAGCATAAAAAATTCATTTCATAAGTGTGTTCACGCAAAGAAGAGAGACGGTGGAGGGAGGACAGATGAAGAGATAGAAGGAAGGATGAACCACTTTTTCAAGGAATTTAAAAGATTATTCAGTATCTAATACTGGTTGAACAAGATGACCATTGAGGTCCCTGAGTTTTTCCCAAGGTAAGGCCCAAAAGAGCTATAACAGGATAAATTTCTAAATTAAAGCCCTAAATTAGATTCTAAGAAGCCAATTGGAGTCTCAGGATCCAAACACTTGGTGTTTTGTCAGACATTTGTCACAGGGCACTGCTCACATTAAGGTCAAAGACAATACCAATCACTTGCATTAAAAATGTTCAAATAGTTCAAATATTTTTGTGTGCAGGCTCTGCAGAAAATTCTGTGTTTCTTTTCTCCTTGAATTTGTATTTCTCTTCCCCATCTTGATGGTGTGTTATCTTTATATATTTTTTTATACTTGAAAGTCATTCATTATCACCTTATTATAGTTCTCTGCAACAAAATATAGAAATTTATTTTTAATTTCATATGAACACAAGACTATACATTTTCTTTGAATTAAGAATTCATTAAAATTATTATTGATATAAAATTAATAAAAATAATCTACATATATGTACATATATACATTTAAAAGATGAACACAAACATAAAAAGTATAAACATATAAAGTAAAATTATAAATTCGAAAAGTAAAACTTTATTGGGACTATATCTCTTACTGAGAAGGGGAAATTTATAGTGCCCTGATTAGAGGAATTATTGAACTGTCCCTCTGTCTTCTGTCCTGCAGGACAGAAGTCCCAAGGCCATGCCCCATAATAAGACTCCTGATGGGTGAAGGTAGGCTTTTCTTTCATATTTGGGCGAAGAGGTTTTATGGAAGGAGAGGTGGCAAAGAGAATGTCCACCTCAGATAAATGATCAGATAAATCAGTTTCAGAAAATAGTATGTATGAAGGAGATTATCTGGAAAGTAATTTCCCTTAAAATGACCCACCACTGTAACCCCTGGAAAGTCTTTTGTACCCCAGTCTGAGGACCACTGCCTTTCACCACGCTGTGGGAAAATATCTAATGCTCTCATCCTCTTATAAGTATTTCTCACTCAGCAGTCTCCCTCACTCTCTTCACTGCAATTCAGAGCCCCTGTTCTGAGCTCCAGACCAGCATTTCCAACCCCCTGCATGGCAGTCCCACATGCACACGTACCTGATAACTCATACTCCACCACATGTTCCCAGATAAAGTTATCCCTATCCCAGCTCCCCAAGGAAGCTACCCTATCTCTTATATTTTCTATTTCACACAATGGCATCAGAAATCTTCCAGAAACCCAATCTAAGAAAATATCAGTTAACTTTGACTTTTTATTCACATTATATCCTCCCTCCCAACTCATGACTAAATCCTGTTGATTTGCTTCTAAAATGAAGCAATCCCTTCCTTAACATTTCTACCATACTTCCTCATAATTTCTTGCCTGAACTAACTGGTCTCTATCCGTCACAGAAATTCTCTGTGACGGATACCATATCTGTCAAATCCGACAAATACCATAGTATCATGGCTTTCGCACCCTGGTTTACGCAGGGTCCTCAGCCTCAAATGTCCCTCTTTCATTGCTCATCCTTTAAAGGATAGCTCAACTCTACCTTCTATATGAATCCTCCTTGATCCCAACTACAATCTCTGATTCTCACAACCTTTTACTAGTATCTTATGTGATGGAGGATATATTTTTAATGTATGAATATCTCTACCTTTCCCATCATCCTGCCTCCCAAAGAAGATCTGAATTTTCTCTCTGTTTCTCCCCTACCCCCAGTCTCCAAGGATTTGAAGACTGGTTTTGGGGAGCTTTGTAAAGATAAAAGGAAAAGAAACTCTTGGACTGGACCATGGAGAGAGATTTTTAAGGAGTGTAGATAGAGAAGACTGCCAAAAGATCTGTAGGATGTAAGAGAAGATTGAAAATATAGTGGGGGAATTTTAAAAGAAAGTATTTTCATGGACTGTGATTCTACTTTGTGATGCTTGAAAAATACAAATAAATAATTTGAGTTCTTGTGAAACTTTTGCACTTACATCTTGTTTTCTGGAATGGGTTTCTTTGATAGTGACACTTCTCTAAGACTAGACCATGTGAATGATAAGGTTAACAGGGTTATATTTTCTGGAAATGCCAACCAAGATGTGGGATGACTTTAGGATGTGGACCCTGTTCGCTCTACCCTGGATTAAAGGAGTCATTATAAATCTGAGGCTGAGGGGCACTTTGACCTACACAAGTCTAGCTGTTGGAATTATGGTATTAAAAAACTTCAATTATATCCAAGACATGAATGTGACTAATAACATCAAAAACTTGAAGAATCATCATGGAAGTGACAATAAAATCAGAGTTCCAAATTATGGACAAGAGCACTGCTCAAGAATAATTTTACCAATCAAAGAACCGCACTTTACAAGTCTAATAAACTGAGGATATCTAAATACTGACCTCAGAAAATAGCAAACTGAAAATTGATTCTTACTGCAACATCCTTAGATACCTAGTTTTTGAAAAGATGGAGTGAATTTTGAACACTAGATGAGGTATATGTCATATCGGCTTGGATTGGTTCAAAGCCTGCCTGGTTCTATAGGTAAAGACTGGGTCCCAAGGACATGACTATGGCTGTCGTACTTACATTAGACAAGTGTTGGAGCCACTAGACAGGTACACAGTAGACAGGTGTTGCAATCACTGAGACAGGTACTTGCTACCAGAAACTTGTGAAAATTATGAGAAATACTATTCCAGAGTCTGGAGATATAAAGAGATGTAGGTGCTCTGGACTAATATTTTGCCACCCTCTATAAAGACTAACCAAAGGGAAGTGTAACTGGACAACAATTATTAATATGTGAATATTCCTAAAAATGCTGCTAAAGATGTGCATTATACAGGACTCTTTCCACTTCAAGAGGCAGAAAATCAGCTTAAACTATCTGAAGCGAAAAAAGATGAGAGTTATCAGTTCATGTAACTGGAAAAGTCAAGGGGTGCCTCAGCCTCAGACACTGCTAGACCTAGAGGTTCATGCTGCCAGCAGTTTATTTTTCTCCCCATTTTCCAGATCTGCCCTCCTTTTTAGTCATCTTCATTCTGCAGGCAGCCTATTGCATCCAACCAGGGAAATGGATGCTGGCAATTCCACCCTATGATCCTTACAGCTTGTGACACACAAGGAAGAAAGGGTCCATATACCCATTCTCCCAGACGGACTTTGATTGACCCAGCTTCGGACACGTGCATGTCCTTGAACCAATCATTTTGGCCAGGAGAATGAGGGAGTCTGCTGGCCAGTCCTGTAACCCCTTTATTTCTGTGGCTAGTTGGGGATGGTGTGATCGCTACAAACCACCTGATACATGCTCCCCACAGGGAGAAGTTCTGTACCAGAGAAGAAGGGAAGGGAAGCAAGCCAGAAACCCCACATTGTAGCTATCACAGGCCCCTGTAGGAGAACTCTGTCTTTGCTGGCTGTGTGTCTTTTCCTTCTCTGTTCTCAGAGATTGATCTTCTCTTGCCAGACTGTTTCTTCTGGATTTTTCTTACAAAGTCAGTACATAAGAGAGAATGGGGAGAAAGATACAAGGTGTGCAGGAGTGTTATTTGGGGCAACCTTGAAAAGAGAGAGGCGAAGAGTTGAGACTGTGTGAGGAAAATGGATGAGAGATAAAGGAAGTATTTAAAGTACTGCTTTAGATTATGTAGTGTCTTTCATGTGGTTTCAGAAAATAAGTAAAGAGAAAGCTATTCTGAATTACTGTTGAGTTTCTAAATTATTCCTTTGACCACTTCAATAGGATTAGATCCATTATTGCACAAATACTATATTCTAATTGTGTTTGTACATCCATCTCCCCCACTAGATCAAAGTCTCCTTGAAGGTAATAGTTATATCTCATACATTTCCACAGTGCTTTGCACACAGAAAAGACTCAGAAGTGTATTTGTTAAATGAATGACAAGTTCATGATGTATGATTTTTCCACTCTCAAGGCACTCCAATAAAGTGGGGTCTTCAAATTTTCAAAAATACTAAAGAAGGTGTTTCCATGGCCTCAGATTATAACCCTGCCTTTATGTAACAAGAATTCCATTTGTTACTTTCATAAATTCATTCTTAAGCATTTTCTCTCTTCACCTAATATCAAGATAGGTAAGACAATAATAATCTTTCAAAATCACAGAATCAAAATAGTTCGGGCAAAGAAGAGAAATTGAAATACTGAAATCAACTCCTTAACTTGACAGAGAAGGAAATTAGATCTCTTTTTATTTTACTTATCTATCTATCTATTTATTTATTTATTTATTTATTTATTTATTTATTTATTTATTTATTTATTTTGTGAGGAAGATCAGCCCTGAGGTAACATCCATGACAATCCTCCTCTTTATGCTGAGGAAGACTGGCCCTGAGCTAACATCTATTGCCAACCCTTCTCATTTTTTTCCCTTTTTCTCCCCGAAGGCCCAGTAGATAGTTGTACGTCACAGTTGCACATCCTTCTAGTTGCTGTATGTGGGACGTGGCCTCAGCATGGCCGGACAAGCGGTGGGTCGGTGCACGCCTGGGATCCGAACCCGGTCCGCCAGTAGCGGAGCACGCGCTCTCAACTGCCAAGCCATGGAGCCGGCCCTTTTGTAGTTAAATTATTTGTTCACCCAAATAGTTATTCAGTGCCTAAAACAAGGACTTGAGTTCCTAAACTTCAGTTTCAAGACTATTTCCATACATCATCTTGTCTCCTAAACATTACACCTTCTTAAAGACACATTCAAACCTCTTCTCTTCATACCAAATAAGCATAACTATCCCTGCATTCCTCATGGTTACTTATATACAAAATGTGTGTGAATAATATAGTAGAATAAAAACACAGCTTTGGAGTCTGACAAGTCTTGAGTCTGCTTCTTTAAAGCTGTATGATTTGGTGAAATTTTGTTTACCTATAAAATGAGTGTAATAATACCTATGGTTACTGGGTATCTATAAAGTACTGAATTGTGAGCATTGAACAAGATAAAACCTAACATAGACCCTGAACAAGTATTAGGAGTTTTTTCCCATCAAACCCACACCCCTATCCATAGCCAAACAACATTTACGAAACACACTGAAATATATAGAGTTCTATGCCAGAGGTTACAATTTTAGCTCAATGAAGAAAATTTGCTTGGAAATTGGAATATCAAGAGAGTTAGGTACTCTATCTTAAATTAACCATTCTTCAAGTTAATAATACTTCTTGGCTAACTCATAGTCCCATAATACTAATGAAATGAAATGTACTTTAAATGTACTCTTGTCACGAGAATGTATTAGCACCAAAGAAGTGCAGGAGCCCAGACCACAAGAGTCTTACGGGATTTACTTAAAAGACAAAGTTATTTTGTCAGCGAAAGAAGTCGAGATTAGAAACGAAGTAACAATTCCCTTTTCCAAACATTGCCACCTAATTTACAATACCATGGCAGCAAGGAGAGTAGTCTTGTAGATAAAAAGTAATTTGATAAAATAATGGCTGCCATTTTTCTACTGCAATTGCTCTGCAATATAATTTATAGGGACTATACTTATCCTCTTCTAGATGACAGGTAATGGAAAAAATTTTAGCAGCAAACCTTGATAGCAGGCTAAGACCATTTGGATCAGTACAACTAAGTCATTTTTAACTGTTTCCTCAATTATTTTTTTCAACTTTTACCCCATTTCATGAAAAAGAAGGATAAAAGTTGATGATAAAAAAAAAAATCTCTGCTCAAACTTGAGATTTTTAGATTAAAAATAGCTATAAAATGATTTTGACTCTACATTGTAAGGATATTGATGCATTTTCTACATTGAGATGATCAGAAATTAGTCTACAGTTTATCATCATGAATATTAAAATATGCAATATGGAGTTACATATACAGCTTTTCTGAAAATGAAGCTCACAGGTTTTTTTTTAATTGACTCTGTTTCTTATGTGTTTCAAATAAATCCTGAAGTAATTTAAAGATTATCACAGAATTTAAAGTGTGATACTTAAGAATAAAAGAGAAACAGACCACCTAAAGGATGCAGGTAGAATTTTGCTTTTAAGTATCTGAGTTGAGTTGATTAAACTTTTTGAATACTAAATTTAGCTGTTGAGTCTCTGGAATCAAAGAACATAAATAATAGACAATTGCAATAACTTTCATTTTCAGCCTCTTACATCATCCTTTTCCTCACATTTTATATGGATCCTAATTTCTTCTTTATTATTTCAATTACTCTTTGTATGGATCTTATCTTTCTTTTGGAATTTTGTAGGGTAAAATTATAAATGGATAATTTAAATCTTTGATCTTTAATCTCTTATACTGGTGATAAGTCAGGATGCCACATCTCTATGCAAGATAATAGAAAAAAGATCATTTAAACACCAAAAGTTGAAAGTTTAAACTATTGAATAAGTTAAGAAGTGAAAAATTGTATTTATAAACATGTAGTAAAAATGCCAACTCAGATTTTGCTATCAATGTTTAGCCATTCCTTCTGGTAATTTCTAAGCATGAAATCTAACTTCTTAGAAACTGCTCTAGTTTCTAAATAGCCATTTACTCCGTTTTCTACATAGTCAAAGAAGCTGTCATCATTTTTTATTCAAAGGACAACTACACAATCCCTCTAAAAACACTATTCCAAAATATTTAGATAAAGGTACATATGTTTGTTCTTTCAACAAATACTCAATGGGGACCTTTGGTGTTCTAGGCACCATTCTAAAAGCAAGAGATTCACTAGCAAAGTTGCCTTCATGGAGCTTCCTTTTATTCTAGTGGAGACAAAAATAGTAAATATGGAATATAAGGGGTAAGTACTCTGAAGAAAAGTAAGCAGCACAGAAAAGAGAGAAATATAGGAAATATTTTAGATATTATTAAATTTCAAATAGTTTAGATTATTTTCCAGGGTGACCAGAGAAAACATCTTTGAGGAGAAGATGTTCCTTCATTCCTGTTGGTGAGAATGTAAATTAGTGCAGCCACCATGGAAAACAGTATGGAGGTTCCTCAAGAAATTAAAACTAGAAGGGGCTGGCCCGGTGGTGCAGCGGTTAACTACGTGCACTCCGCTTCCGCGGCCCGGGGTTCGCAGGTTCGGATCCCGGGCGTGCACCGACTCACCGCTTGTCAAGCCATGCTACAGTGGCATCCCATACAAAGTGGAGGAAGATGAGCATGGCCGTTAGCCCAGGGCCAATCTTTCTCAGCAAAAAGAGGAGGATTGGCATCAAATGGTAGCTCAGGGCTGATCTTCCTCACACAAAAAAAATTAAAACTAGAACTACCATATGATTCAGCAATTCCACTTCTGGGTATTAAATCTGGACAAAGTGAAAACACTAATTTGAAAAGATATATGAACCCCTATGTTCATTGCAGCATTATGCACAATAGCCAAGATATAGGAGCAACCTGTGTCCATTGATAAATGAATGGATAAAGAAGAGGGGAGAAATCTATATAATGGAATATTATTCAACCCAAAAAAGAATGAAATCTTGCCATTTGCAACAACATGGATGGACTTAGAGGGTATTATGCTAAGTGAAATAAGTCAGGCAGATAAAGACAAACACTGTATTATTTCACCTATATGTGGAATCTAAAATTTAAAACCAGCAAACAAAACAAAACAGAAAGAAACTCATAGATACAAAGAACAAATTGGTGGTTGCCAGAAAGGAGGGGGGTGGGAGGATGGGCAAAATAGGTGAAAGAATTAAGAGATACAAACTCCTAGTTATAAAATAAATAAGTCACAGGAATGTAATGTACAGCATAGGGAATATAGTCAATAATATGGTAAAAACTTTATATGGGGACAGATGGTTACTAGACTTGCCATGGTGATCATTTCATAATATATACAAATGTCGAATCACTATGTTGTACACCTGAAACTAATATAATCGTCTATGTCAACTACACTTCAATTAAAAAAATACAATTTGAGGAAACGATAATGCAATCGTTTCTAAGCTAATAGAGTTTGAAATGTATCTCAAAATCTTTGTCCATAATTTCAATGTAATAAAATAATCCCCATTCTGAGAGAAGCATAAAAATAGAACTAATTTAAGTTAATAGTTTGGCAAAGATCAGGGCTCATCACTCAAGAAAGATTTTGTGTGGGTTTTCTGCCATGTGATCTTCTCTTGGAGTTTTGTTCAATGTGACCTGTAAGAAACTCTGAGGGAAATGAGGATGAACAAGCCTAACTATGGTGGAGATGCTAATGGATGGCTATGTGAAGAGAGAAAGCCTGTCATGTGTATACCTCAGCAGAACTCTCAAGGTTTTCTGGAAAATTCATAAACAACTAAAATTGTTTTCTCTGATACCCTAGTCGACCATCTCAAAAAAATTTCCAGCCTGACCTTTCTGCTACTTGCCAGATAATTACTTTATCCAAAAAAAAAATGTGCAAACAAGATTTTTCATTCCCAGATTAACTATAGTTGTTGTTATTTTTAAATTCCCCTCACCCCTCTCTTTTAATCCTAATTTTGCCTTTGTCCCTTGACTCCATCTACCAACTCTCCCTAACATTTGAGTGTACAATTTTCATTCAAAATATCTTTGAGAGTGCAAATGATGCCCAGCTAAATATCTCTGAGTTATTCCCAGGTTAATCTGGGCTTTGAAATATTGTTCTTAATTTTGATTGATCCTTCAAGAATCTGATGGAAGTTATTGCATCTCTACCCAAAAGATACAACACATCCATACACAACCAACTTTACACAGATTCACAGGCTTCCTGAAGCATCCTCTTGTGTCCATATACACTAAATTAAGAGCCCCCGGCTGATATGGAGTTATAGACTACTCCCATGCCATCCACAAAAAACTTTAGATCCATTTACAGGTCAGACAGACACAAACTTACCCTTGAAGTCATTTATAAATATTAGCCCTTCCCATTCTGCTCTAACTTGAAGCCATACAACAGGCACAATGTCTCCACATCTGTCACAAGCCTGTCTTGAACACCTGATAAGACCTGCCTTCTTAGAGAATGTAATGTGTTTAAATTGTTACCTGAGCCAACTAAGCCTTTGAGTGACTTCTATTGATTTGCTTATGACATTGTCAAGATAGTTTTGCCTAATTATTCTGTTTTCCTGTGGGATTTTGCCAAATAATAAAGTCAGTATTATCAACTCTGTGTCTTTAATCAAGTCTAATTGTGGCATATCTACTCTTTGTTTCACATAATTAGAATTGCTTCTTTCAGACAACATCACATGTGAAGCATTATCAGAGCCCAAGAAATTCTCCAAAGAAAGGACAAGATCCACATGGTGTCTTAGCAGCCTTATCTCTCACAGCCCTACCTTTCCAATTTAGCACATAACCAGCTTGATGGCAAGATGTATAAAATTTAAATAGAAAAATGATCATTTTACATGCTCTCCAATATCATAATACATTTTGAGTAAACTCAATAAGTTGACATTGTATTAAAGAAGTTCAGTAAGTTGGCATTGAATCTATATTGTGAATATGTGCCCATGTTAAAGTTAAGATGTCTCTCTCAATACCTGATAAAAAATTGTTGAGATGACCACAGTACCAAAAGCCCTCAGCCAGGTTGCTTAGCAAAACTCCGTGTGGAGGATCTATTCTCTACAGCTTCAACATGTCTAGTGACAGCTTTTGTCTGTACTATCTTTCCAAGAATGATTGTATGACAAACAGTCTTGGAAGCTAAAGTTAGTCTCTCCCTCTGGGACACAGGGCAGATTTTTTTAGGATAAGAATAATAAAAAGATGTCTTTCTCTGGAACAAATATTAGCAATGTGGCTAGCATCTTCTTTATAAGACTGAGGCTCAGGATTCTTCAGCTGTCACACAGACCCCCTGTGTGCACACCATTTATCTAGGCCACTCCACATCACTCCACAGAACTTAGTGGACAAGAGGAGCCAATGAGAACATGAAGCTCAAGCTTCTTGCTCTGCCATGAGTAATAAATCCTTTGTCTCTGATCTAGGAGTCTCGTGTCTTCTTCTAAAACTGTGGCAGACTAACTTGTTAGCTTGTAAGCAGGCTGAAATCTCAGACTCTTCACAGTTCTTGACACTGAGCTAAATAAGCAAAGCCGATGGGAAAGAAAAGAGTACTTAAGGACTTCTACAACTGGCCAAGATAGAGTAATGAGACAAATTTATCCTCTTACCTAAAGCAACTATAACACTAGGAAAACATAAGAAAACATCGTGTTAAGACATTTGGACATCAGGCAGTATAGAGTAGTGATCTCTGAGAGACGGGAAACAAAGTGACTGCAAGAATTTCCAGTCTGCAAGGAGAAGAACCCAGGAAGAGCCCAACAGTCCCCCCAAGTTAAGGAGATAGTGTTTAGGAACCAAGGCAATTAAAGTCTGCAAGGCAGAGTACAGGAGAGGAGCGAGCTGCACAGAGAACTCCAGAGATCTGCAGATTCCTCTCCAGTCACCAACTGAGCACTGATCAGGGCGTGTGTGTGAAGAAACTACCAAAAGTAGAGAAGGAACTACCCTGGAGCTCACACAGGGTGAGGAATACTTTGTGTTCCTGATAGCCAGAGTGGAAAACTCATAATTGATGGAGCACTCACAAGAGCTTTGCCTCATTAGTAGGGAAAGGTATCCCAAGCTAAGGATTGCTCTGGACCCATCCAAGCCTCAAAAGGATAAAACCATTTCCGAGTAACTTAGCTGCATCCCAGAACAAGGCTTAAGAATATTTACAAGAATACCAACGTAACCAGCATCCAACAAGGAAACACTCACAGTGTCTGGCATCCAATCAAAAGTCACCAAGCACACAAATGTAATATTACATGCTTCTTCAATGTAGCTTTTGGTATGTGCTTCAAATTGCTAATAAATATTTACTTCATTTTTATATTTAAAGAAAACTTTAGGGGCTGGCCCAGTGGCACACCAGTTAAGTTCGTGCACTCTGCTTCGGTACCCCGGGGTTCACAGGTTTGGATCCTGGGTGCGGACCTACACATCACTCATCAAGCCAAGCTGAGGCAGTGTCCCACATAGAGCAACTAGAAGGATGTACAACTATGACATACAATTATCTACTGGGTCTTTGGGGAATTAAAAAAAAAGGAAAAAAGGAGGAAGATTGGCAACAGATGTTAGCACAGGGCCACTCTTCCCGCTCCAAAAGGAAAACTTTGGTAGGATGGATTTCTTAAAGTTTCTTAGTTCAAGTCCTAAAATTCCATCCAAAAACCCAAATTACACTCCTCAGCTGAACTCTGAGAAGCATACCAAGCTCACCACTGAGAGCAGTAAAATAGGAGAAGCATGTCATGCCACGACAGTCCAACAAGCTCTTTTAGAATCTGCCACAGTGTTCAGAAAAAGAGACTAATACATCATATGACAAAATGGAAATGCTACCTGACTCCTTTTTAAGTCTGGATGGACTTAGTCTTTAAACAGACTTCAAAAACCATCCATTCTGTTTCTACAGTGAAAGAGTAGACCATGTTGTTGATTGTGTGTAATATCACTATAAACAGAGAGATGTGTGGTGATGGATCACCCTGAACGTGGCAGATGAGTAAGTGGCAGCTTCCCTTTCTCCAGAAAATAACATCCTAAATTCTTTTTTATGCTAGAAGAAAAACTCATGGGTCTTTTAATGCCTAGTCAGCTTTCCATGTTGGCTTGACTTGCAAGGGTAAACTAGTTTCATGGCTTGAACTCGTTCTCATCCCCAGTATTGAATCTCTGCTTACGTAAGTGTTTTTCTGTGATCCGCTATAATTGCAACCGTCTCCGTGCTACTGGATTATCAGCATTGACATGAAATTTGTGCTGGATAGAGATAATGCTCTCTGTCTTTGCAACTTGGGCAGTTTAGTTCCTTCCCTAAACAGAAAGATAATTAAAGGAAGGCAAACATGAAAGAAACATGTCCAGGGCAAGCACCTCTTCATCAAAGAGATTAGACCGTATTAAGAACACATCAGCTAGCTGAGGAGTTTAGAATCATGTTCTAAGAAGATAGTTGACAAATGCAAACCCTAAATCTCTTTTCTGGTGGCTACAGACTGCACATAGACTCTGCCCAGACAATTTGAAAATGCAAGTCATTTGCTTAAAAGGAGAGTTAACAGCTCAGCACAATCTAGCACCACTCCTGGAAAATGTATTTGAAGCGTGTGCCAACATTTGTGCCCCAAAAGGCGGGGGGAATGCATTTGGGGGCATTCTTATCTCATATGCAGATTCAGACCACAGAAATCTACATGCCCAGAATACTAACCCACAGAATAAGCATTAACCATGCCTAGACAAAAATACTGTTATGGTAGTCAAATGACTAACTCACTCCCTCTCCATCCATACCTGCAGATTCAAGAAGAATGCTCATTTTTGTACCATTTGAATAGAAAACCAAACTCCTATTTCAGTAGCCAAAACACTGGTCCACTTTGAGTCTCAAGAGCCATCATTAAAATTGACACTAATTGGTGTTATTGCTGACAGCACAGAGTGACAGGGCAGGCTCTGCAGAAGAAGCACCAATCACCCCTGGGAGGGTATGCCAGCTTACTCACGGATGGAAAAATTCAGGTAACCCCATGCTGAGCCTGCCCTTGTCATTCATGCTCTGTGAAGACAAAGGATGACAGGATTTTTGATCCAGCACTTCTTCCAAACAGTGTTCACTGTTTTTGCCTCTGTGCACATCGCCTCCCTTCCCAAGCTGAATCGATGAGTAGGTATTCAAAGGCAATGAGAGCTTGGCTCTGATCAGTGATGCATACATGGCAGATGCTGAGAGGCCCACGGCAGTACTCACAGCCGTGTTTGGGTGTTATGACAGGAGCTCAAGACTGTGATGCTAATGAGGCTCGTACAACAGAATGCACGTGCCAGCCCAAAGAAGCACCACGCGCCTGAGCGACAGGAATCTTCTTGGGTTCCACTGTTACTCACTCATGGTGTGCACAGCAAAACTCATCTCACTGCTAATTCTGTTTTAATCACATGCTTTCTATCTCCTCTTAAACAGCACTCAGCTTCTTCCTACCATAGTCCTCATATTTCATACCTACATAACTGCTGTTGAACTGAAACAGTGGATCAGAAAATTTGCATTATAAATCCGAAAGAACAGAGACTTTTTTTGCACCTACTCATAAGAACAGAAGAATTTGTTCCTGTTAGGGCATGATCCAGAATGTTCATCTTGAGACAATTTATACACAGATATAATCATTAAATTAAACAGAGAACAAAAACAGTCTTAAAAACATCTTCCATGTACAAAATGGAGATTTTTGAAGTAGGAAAGGAAAGGAGAATAATTTCAAAATAAACTATTGAACAGCCACTGAAAAAATAGAGATGCATGAAGGGAAACAAAAAAATGCATAAATATAGGGTAGTACCTTGAAAAGGAAAAGTGTAATATATGTGTGTACGTACCCTTTTTGCCTTATCTTGAGCTCATTAGAATAGCATAGATTTCACAGGTCATTTCAGAAATCATTCTATTCATCCAAGTGCCTCCATACATAAAACGGCAGATGAGGGGAATGAGATGCTGTTAACAATACTGGGGTTTACCACTTGTTTCCAGTACACTGCACAAGCATTGGGAATTTGGAGGGTATGTCCTTATTAGCAAAATCATCTCAATAAGTGTAGAGGAAGCAGAGTAAGTTCTATTTATCCAAAAATAACAGTCAGCTAATCAAATTTGGAAGAGGATTTCACTTTCAGATTAATTGTCAGGATAGGATCATGCTAAATCCGGAGATGGAGAGAAGGTCATGTTGAATCTGTGTGTCTTGAACTCATCCACTCAGACCCCATCCAGAGGTAGGAGTTATACCAAAACATGAGACCACCATTCAAATAAAGTAAGTTAGCCACAACAGTTAGGAATACCTTAAAGGACCAAACTCATAACAAAAAGATGCACAGTGGAACTTTATATTCAAAATAAATATTCATCAAAAAAAAAACTATTAGAGAGAAATATATCTGACACTCTACATACGTGAAGAATGAAAGTGATTTTTCAAATGTGATTATCAGCACAGCTGGATTAGAAATTTCCCATTACTCAGTGATAGATGAAAATTAATGGTATTATGTTGCTTTAGTACAGCAACACCCAAAACAAAGAGAGCCGGCATTGTCTATGAACCTCTTAGAAAAATGAGGAAGATATAGGAAATGAGACGTTAAATGCTTTTTCTAAATTTTTCTTTTGTATCCCATACAGTACCTTACACTTCCTTTAATAGATCCTTGTTGAGTAACGATAAAGTCCTTAGAATGGCATAAAGGGCTCTACCAAGCAAGCTAAAATGATTTCCGTCAGAAAAGGAAAATTATAGATTCTAAGGTTCTGACCAAATCTTAGAGATCAGAAATCAACCTTTCACTTATTTGATTGGAAAATTTAGGCCTAGCATGGTAAAGGATTTTCCCGAAGGTCATTCAGTTAGCCTGCTAGAAATGTTCAGTCCCACCAGGGATGCCAGTTTCCTTTGCTTTTACTGTATGCCAGGACTCTGCAAGACACTGTCAATACAAAGGTAGTGGGCTACCTATCATGCCTTCATGAGGATGACAATCTTTGCAGCAGGTAGACATTTAAAATAGCTGCTGTGGAGTGAATTGTGTCCCCTCAAATTTCATATGTTGAAGCCCTAATTCCCAGTGTGACTGTATCTGGAGATATGATCTCTAGAAGGCAATTAAGGTTAAATGAGGTCGTAAGGGTGGGACTGTGGCCTTATGAAAAGAATAGAGATTTCTTTTTTTCTCTCTCTCTGTCTCATCAATTGAGGATACAGTAAGAAGGTGGCCATCTGCAAACCAGGAAGAGAGACCTCACCAGAAAATGAACCCTGCTGGAACCTTGATCTTAGACTTTGCAGCCTTCAGAACTGTGAGAAAATAAATTCCTGTTGTTTAATCCATCCAGTCTATGGTATTTTTTATGGCAGCCTAAGCTAACTGAGACAATAGCTACACCAATGTGTAATAAAAGGGAGTGGACAGCATTACCCATAGGCTTCATTCCAGACCTTGCAGGGAGCAAGCACCAAGGCTGCAGGGATCCAGACTGAGAAGCTCTCCCTGATGATGCACAGAGCTAGATAGAAAGGGTAAGACTTCAAGGCAGCAAAAAGGAGGAACAGTTGAGACAAACCACCCAATCTCAAAAGCAGGCCCAACTGAAGCACTAATGAAGATGCATCCTATTGAAATATGCAGGTCGGACATCCACATTAGCAGCATGAATATTTATTGAGTGGCTTCTTTAGGCAGACACCAGGGATATAGCAGTGATAATTCAGGCAAGGTCCCTGCCCACGGGATCTTACCTCCACAGGGGAAGACAATCTGAGTTGGCTACCATTGACCCTAGTGTTCCCTGAGAACCCAAGGAATTCTACAGATTGACCCTAAAATATGTCTCTTTCTATCTTCTTCTGTGCTTCGCTTCCAAATGACAAGAACTTCTGATAGTTTTACGAACTTCTACTACAAGCTTCCTCACAACGTCACCTTTGAGGAAGAGGCACTAATTGGGCCAGTCTATACTGATCCATCCCTGTGGATGAGATCTGGGGTCATGAACAAAGTCTTTGTGTCTAAATTTGGCCAAGCAGGCTGGTCACTTAGCTTGTGACCAGGCAATCAATGTGTGCAACTCAAGAGTTGGTGGCTAATCTGTCTACTGCTCAGCCAAAGAAGTCCAAGATGATATTGTTTCCAGACCTCCAAAGAAAATCTCTCAGATAATCACCTGTAAAGTGGAATATTTGCTGAATGTAAGCCAGAAATCACCATTAAATGCATGTGCAAAGGCTGCCATTGGCAGGTCGTTGACTGGCATCTACAAACCCCTTCCGATTGGACCCTGGTGTTTGGTGGACAGGATCTAGATATGATTTCTGACCACTATGTCGAATGAATGCAGTCAACCAGGAGGTGAACATCAAGAACATGTTTCAATATTGCACCATTTGGCCACAGCATTTTCAATGCTTGAAGTCAAGACTGTGAATGTTAAGCCTTTAGTCACCCATAAGTTGCCTCTAGGGAGAAACTTGGAGATCTTTAAGAAATCCACGAAGGATTTGAGGTTGAAATCCACGCTCAAGTGCCAACCCCAATAGCCAGAATCCTCATGCTCTCCCTTTGTTCCCACCCTCTCAGCATTTCGGAGACTAAAAATCTGAGCAGGATAGCCTCTGATGAGGAAATTTCTAATAAATGGTAAAAAATAAATTGATATAATGTGTTATAACCAGAGAGCCTTATACAGAAGGGTGGTATGCCTTAAAAATACAATTAGGGACAGCTTTGGGAAACTTGTAGCCAGGATGATATCTTCATGCAGAGCAAAGTTCAGCAAAGGAAAGCAAAGCAGGCAGGTGCTGGAGATTCTCTTTCTCCCTAGGGTGCCATTGTTGAGCAATGAGGGAAATCTGCTTTTAGGGTTCCTGGTTCTACTGTGTCTGCAGCCAGGACGGGATATCAGAGAAGGGGCCGGTGAGTTCTAAAGAGACAAGTTCATTAAGTTTATTTGAGCTAGAAGCCAATTTTAATGGAAACCTACATCCCAAGGTCTTAAAGGGGCATTGTCAGTAGCTTTAAGGGCTTTTTGATTTGATAATAAAAGGAGACTAAGAGAAAGGATAGGCCTGAATGGAAAAATCAAACAGAATTTTTTGTGAGTTTAGTCAGACTTTTCTTGCGTTGAATGAACAAATAAATTGCCAGGCACCCTGTCAAAGCAAAAGTAGAGTGAGGATTATGATAAGCAAAGTATATTGATCTCAGGTCTTCTAGGACAGAGTCCTCTCTAAGGAGCTAACATTTAACTCAGTCCTGAAAGATGATTAAGAATTAGCCCTTTGAAAAGAGAGTGGGAAGTGGGAAGAATGTCTCAGTCAGAGGAAACATCATGTGCAAAGTTTCTGAGATAATATAAAACAGGGTGCATTCAGGCAGAAAAAGTTCAAATTGATACATATGAAAGAGAGGAGGGAAAAGAGATGAGGTCAACAATCTGGAACAGGTCCAGGTGGCAGGTCTTACAAGCTGGATTAAGGGATCTTGACTTTATCCTCAGGACAATCGGAAACCATGAAAGCATTTTTTTTTTTTTTTTTTTGAGGAGATCAGCCCTGTGCTAACATCCGCCAATCCTCCTCTTTTTTTTGCTGAGGAAGACGGCCCTGAGCTAACATCTGTGGCCATCTTCCTCCACTTTATATGGGACGCCGCCACAGCATGGTCCGCCAAGCAGTGCGTCGGTGCGCGCCCGGGATCTGAACCAGCGAACCCCGGGCCGCCGCAGCGGAGCGCGCGCACTTAACCGCCTGCGCCACCAGGCCGGCCCCACCATGAAAGCATTTTAAGTATGAAACTTAAATTATGAAGTTTCATAATGTTGCCCTAACTAAAGAATGTAAAAACGATTTAAGAGGAACACAATTACAACCAGGAAGACAAGTTGGGAGATATTACAGAACTCCACTGAGAGACAATGGCCAGGATAAGAGAGGTGGCAGATGGGGATCTGAAGAGGAGGACAACTGACGTATTAACTACATACTTGACATTTCCTGCTTGAGCAGGCAAATCTTGGAATCTTCTAAGGCAAAACATATTCAAAACCCTACTAATAAGCTTCAGTCTTTCCAAGCTCAATAAAAGGCATAATCATTTTCCTAGAAGTGGAAGTCAGAAACCTTGGAGACAGTTTCTTCTATTTTCCTTATTTTGCCCCCTATAGCCCCTCCTCTCTGCTCTGTTCACAAATCTCATTAATTCTACCTTCAAAACTTATCTTTGATTGTCTTTGTTCATGTTGGAAACAGATTCGGAGAGAAATTTGCATGCAAGAAGTCTATTGGGGATGACCCACGACAATATCTATGAGGGAGGAAGGAAGCAAGATGGGCAGCGGGAGCAGTTGAGCTGTGATGCAGCTGCAACAGAGGCTTCAGCTAATTCTGCAAGGAGCTCTGGAGCTAGAATGGTTTTTCAGAGCTGTCCCAACTTAAGGCAAAGGTCTTATTCTTCCTCCTCGTTGACCAGTTACTGGGTGTGGGGCAACCCAGAAGCATGATCTTGAATGAGGCACTTCTGCTGGGCAAAGGACAAGTCCTGGAGATGGACTAAGTTCTAAGTTGTTAGCAGCCAACAGTCCTAGCAGCTGGGAGAATGAGTGCCTCAGTCCTGAAGGGGCATCTTGGTGGCACAGCGCAGTGTCTACAACATCGATGTATATTTAGTTCTTTCTTTACTGCTACCAACACCATTATAAGCCATTATCATCTCTCATTAAGGCTGTTGTAACAGAATACCATGGATTGGGTGGCTTATAAACAACATAAATTTATTTCTCACAGTTCTGGAAGAAGGAAAGTCCAAGGTCAAGTTGCTAGCAGATTCGGTGTCTGGTGATGACCTGCCTCCTCATTCACAAATAGCCATCTTTTCTCTGTATCCTCACATGGCAGAAAGGGCAAGGGAGTTCTCTGGGGTCTCCTTTGTAAGAGCACTAATCCCACTCATGCGGGCTCTGCTCTCAAAAATTAATCACCTCCCAAAGGCCTCACCTCCAAATGCTATCACATTGGGGGTTAGGATTTCAACACATGAATTTGGAGGCAATAGAAGCATTCAATCTATAGCACTTCTTCTTCAACCATTGATCTTCAGTCAATTCTTCAAATTATGTTTTTTCCCTCTTCACAACCTCTACACTGCTCTCTATTACCATTCTAGCCACCCTCCTATACACCAATTCTTGCATGATTGGATCCTTCTCACATTCATGCCTGCTTTTGAATGTCACCTTCTCAGGGAGGTCTTAATTAATTACCCTTTTAAATTAGATCTCCCTCTTTATTCTCTGACATAGTACTTTGTGATACAGCAATTTGTAAATGTGCATTTGTATGTGTATTTATTTGTCTTTCTCACTACATTGTCCACTCTGTGAAGTCAAGACCATGAAGATTTATTCATGTTTGTATTCAGAATCTAGCACAGTGCCTGATACATAAATACTTGTCAATGAACAAGCCATTGAATGAACAATGCATCAGGATATATTTAGGAAATTCAATCAGCAGAATTCTGCCAGACGTAGTGGGTAATTGGGTGTGATGGTTTAGGGAAAGTGACTCATATGCTTCTGTATTGCGCATTTGGGTGCATCTACAGCGATGCTACAAAAGAAGTGGTTTTGGAGGAGTGGAAGGAAGGTCATATAAGCCTGACTCATCATATCATGTGATTAATATACACTTTATTTCCTACAAATCTGAAAACAAGTGCACTTACCAGACATGCCTCTTTATACTTTAAGACCACTTCTCTCTTAATTGGCAGCTTCCATAACTGAGAGTTCAGTATCAGCAAATACTTTGATCCCGCTTGCTTTCTTCCACTATACTTTGACAACCCTTAAGGACCCCTCACCTTTACTACTGCTCTTAGGATGAAAGCATGAGAATCAGACAAAAATATAGAATTTGAAAGAGAAAGAAGGAAGTTGAATATGGAAAGAAACATATTAAGGGGAGAAGAGCAGCCTAGGAGGAAAATAAATTCTTGCTCCGTGAAGAGCAAGAGATGAAGACTCAACTCTGATTTGAGAGTACAGACCCCATGGAAAGCAGCTAATGGCTTCACTAATATTGTCTTTGACCTTCCGCATATGCTCTTTGCAGGCATATTTTGTAAGGGAAGCATAAAAGCATAGCCATCTCCGCAGTAGCAATCTCTCATGCTTCATCTTTTCATTGGTTCCAAATATTTGCATTAAATTTCATATCACAAAGCTGTAGCAGACTGTTTGTACAAAAGACATCTGTGTTTATGTCAACTTTCAACTAACCTTGCTGTTTTAAGTGTGATATTACAGATAATCCCAAACAGTGATAAAACTAAAATCACATATACATGGCTTTCATTATCACATAAATTCTTGGCTGTGGATTTGCCTTTCCTAAGGATATATTCCATAAGTTATCTCTGATTCAGTAGTGGTTACAACGATCCTCACAGCTTAGAACAATAAAGAATCTTCCTCATATTACAGATGAGGAAACAGGAGTCCACAGAGTCACTTGCTTCTTTGGTGGTGGAGCCGGAATCCACAATTCTCAGTCTCCTGTTCATTACACTCAGTGGTAGAACCAAAACTGCATGCATGGACTGCTTCTCATGACCAAGTGATTTCCAAACTTAGAGAGTTACAATACTGTCTTTGGCCTTTTTGACATTACCCCACAAGATGACTTAAATCATTGTTAAGAAAAATTTTAAAACAATTTCAGATAACTGAAAGGGTACAATAGTACACCTGAGAATTATAAATTGTGCAGTTACTGTTCATTTAGTCCCTAAATTCATGCTTAGCTCTTCTCCTCCCTGCTTGGTCACTGGAAGACTGGTCTGATGGCCCACATCATCTGAGCTCCTTTGCGGCCCGGCTTATGTAGGGCTTGGCCAACAGCCATCACCAGAAGGAAACCAGAGGTTGGGAGGAGAGAGAAGTCAGCATATTTCTTCACCTTACGTTTTATGCTTTGGACTACATTTCTGCCAGTTACATTCATCCAGGACTACAATTAATATTATTCAATTCCTTCTCTAAATTTCCAGCTCTCACAAGGCTCAAGCAATACTATTTTCCCTTCTAGCAACTTGAATGGCTTCCTTTCTTGCCAGTTTCTGGGTGCCTCCACATCCCTTGTTTGCCTCCTTAGTGCTGTTCACCCTTTGCAAGTGGGCCTTTGAACCAACTGATTTACCTTTTTTTGCTGGAACTTGACTGACACATACATATTCTGTGACTGTTTATGTTAAGGTGACTCAAATAAATGTACACCCTTTAGGGATCAAAAGGTACAGATTTCCAGTTATAAAATGAATAAGTCCTGGGGATGTAATGTACAGCATTGTTACTATAGCTAATAATACTGTATTGCATGGCTAGGAGAGTGGATCTTGAAATTTCTCATCACAAGAGAAAAAATTTGTAACTATGTACAGGGAGGAATGTTAAGTGGACTTATTGTGGCAATCATTTTGCAATATATACAAATAAGGAATCATTAAGTTGTACACCTGAAACTAATGTAATGTTACATCAATTATAACTCAATAAAAAACATACAATAAATAAGGAAATTATGGAATATACGATGAAGTCAAGGAGGATTCATTTTAAAACACGATTTAAAACAGTTTTTGCTAATAAATAAACAATAATTTTTTTAAAAACAGCGGTACACCTTCTAAGCTACAAAGGTGTATATATAACTGTAATTAGCTGAATCTTTATTAGAAACGCCAACTGGAAATAGTTTTAAGTTTACTTGAGAGTATTGATCGTGCTTTTTACCACACAGAGGAACAGCAGTAGGTCTATAAAGACCAATTGGGGTGAGAGAGAAAAAACAGAGGAAAACAAATACAGGTACTTGAGAAAGTGTCACTTCTCTCCCCAATCCTGGACTTATGAAGTAGTTGAACTTCACGTCTCAGAAACACCAGTCAAATAGCAGTAGTACTAATTAGATATAAAACAGTGATGTTATCAGAAAATGCCAGAACCCTGTCTGAAAAATTGCTACATTACCTGCAAAGCCCTGACAGCTCAATTCAATGTTAAGGTGTTTTCACCAAAGCAATGGCTTAATCACTCCATTACAAGCAAAACTGCTACAATAACTGATAAGGCTTCTGGTGCTCTATCCCTTATCCCTGGCAGCAGCATATAGGTCAGCCCATGGGAGGGTGACTTCCAAGAAGGCATATCATAAACCCAGGTTTAAAAAATTTCTAGCTTCAGCAGTCCCTGCATTTCCCAGTGAGTGCACTCAGTTGGAAATTGGGAGAAACAGCACTGATATTTTATGTAAGAGTTTAGGTGAATTTATAAGCCAGTGCTGCCACCACTGTATCATCTTCCAGAATGCACAACTTACGGAACTGCCTATATCTAGAACTATTTTTTTTTAAATGCCAACAAATGACTACATTAAGGCAAAGAAATGTAAGCCTTACCTATGCAGACTAGTTGTATTTTATATGAATTTCTTTCACATTTAACCGTCTGAAAAATTACATGACTTTGGTGTCATTTCCTATTCATTTACTTATTTAATCATTCATTCATTCATCTGTTTATTTGTTTTTTTATTGAAATTATGGACACTAAGGCTCAGAAGTTAAGAAGTTAAGAAGTTGCTCCAGTTCAAACAAGTCCTAAGAAGCAAAGGCAGGATAAAGAAAGATCTTCTGACTAAATCCCCGTGCTCTTTCCCCTCGGCCACATTATGTGTTTGCTCAGACTATTCAAAAGCACACTATGTCTTCTAACAGAAAAGTTAATGAATACTGCTACAATTACACTTCCAAAATATGTCCCATATTAGATTTCTCCCCTTTTCTTCCCAATACCCTACTGCCAACTACCATTGTCTCTCTCCTGGACTTCTCCAACAGTCCTCTAATTCATCTCTCTTCTTCCACCTTTGCCCACCTTCACTCCCATAGTCCATAATCCACACAGCAGCAAAGGAGGTTGTTTTAAATATATATTAGATTATATCACTACCCTGCTCGAAAGTCTAATGTTTTCCCATTGCACTTAGAATGAAATCCAAACTCCTTACCTGGCCTACAGCCTGTGTAATCTGGCTACCATCTGCCATGCCCAACTTCTCTCCAATCACCATTATTCGCCATCCTTCAGCTACATTGGCCATCTTTCACCCTTTCAGTAAGCCAAGGTCATTTATACCATAGGGCCTTTGCATATATTGTTGCCTCTGTCTGGACTGCCTTTTCTCCAACTCTCTCCAAGACTTTTTCCTGCTCATCATTCAGATTTGTCTAAAGTCACTTCTTCCCTAACCACTTTATCTAAAGGAGCTTCTTGCTCTATCCCCACATAATATATCCCGTTACCTGATTTTATTTTCTTTATGATACACATTACTCTGTAAGATCTTACTCTTGTTTACTTTATTTGTTTATTTGTTTGAGGTGGATTGGATTATTTTCAGCAGATAGTCACTCTTTCCCACAGTATCCCCTATGTGAGGTGCGTACCTCTCCAGTCCATTGACCTGAGACTTGGTCATATGACTTGCTTTGGCCACTGAAATGTGGTAGGAAGTAACAATGAGCTTTAGGGGGCATGGTAAGTCTCACCAGCCCTCTTATGCTCCTGAGACCTTCACCCCACTATAAACAGGACTTATCTAAGGCAGCCACTGCCCCTTCAACTTGGGTCCTAGAATGACAGATACATGCAACAGACCAGAACCCACTCATAGCATGGAACAGAGTCACCACAGCTGACCCCAGATCTGAGAGCAAGAAATAAATGTTGTTTTTAAAGCCACTGAGAATTTACTATTCTTTGTTGCCACAGCAAAAGCCCAGAGCATTTATCACTCTATGAGTTATTTATTTGTTTCTAATTTACTGTCTAGAATGTCAGCTCCATGAGGAAGAGACTTCATCTCATTCACAGCACCAAAAAAAAAAGTATTTGGTATATATATAGTTGGTACTCAACAAGTACTTGTTAAAACTCATGAGCAAGGTCTGATGCAATCTAGAACTGTAGAAAATTTAAAACTCATTAGGTAATATGAGGATTTAAGATGTAATGTTTAAATATCAAAATGTGAGACAATTTTCTAAATTTTTCTATTAGTTGATAGCAAAAGGAATTTTTATATTCCCTAAAATCAAACCAATTGAAAATGAAATTGAATTGTAAATATGTTACATAGCAGAAAGGAGTAAGTTTGAATTATTTTTTCAAGGATAATGGAGGAGTTGCTGTGTGCTGAGAGTGTTTCTCAGTCAAAACCTAGAGTAGTAGACAAAACCTCTAACCCCTCTCCCATTCAAACCCTCCAGCTACAGCCTAGAGCATCCTCTTCCTTCCTGCCCTGGTACTTTGGCTCATACTCCTCCCTTTATCTGGAACACCCTTGCCCAATATCTCTACATTTTGAGATTATAGCTGTTCTTCAGATGCCTTCCCTTTACAAAATTTTTTCAGTCTTTGCCATACAGAATTAATCTTCTCCTGGGGGCTTAAGAAGGCTATTTGTACCTCCTGTATAATATTTATCATATCCTGTCTTCTATCTGGGCATGAGGACCTCTAACAAGCTATGTGAGGACAAGAATTGTGTCTTATTCCTGGCACAGTCCCCTGAAAATAGTATATTTCCAAAAAATATTTGTCATATCGAAAAACGTACTAAACTTTTCAAACATCCCTTACCACCGTGGTATGCATTAGGACTAGAGAAAAGAGAAGAGCCCATACTACTAACCAAGGTTTCTCATAGTAGGAGATTGTTGTGAAGGTAGAAAGGGAGGCCAAAACCTAACCTGCTTCTTGTAAGTTCAATGATGCATAAAGAGGCTGAGATGTTGCTCTTACAGCTGACATCCACAGATAATCATCACCATCACCAAAGTTGATTTTGAAATGCTTTGTACATATGTTTGACTTTGCCAGTAAATAATATTTATAAAGCTTATCACTTCTTTTATGAAAGGATCAATTCGAATATTTTTACATTTAAGCAAGGCTGATTTGTGGGAAAAGACATAGGCATGTGTGTTATTTGGTATGATTAGAAAAATATCAAGATGCACCACCCACTGTATACTATGTGTCATTCAAGCTTTATTACTTTGCGGTAAGAAGTATCCTCTTTTAAAGCTTAGATACACTTGAGATAGTCCACAGATTAAGATAAATAAGTTATTCATGTACTAATTGAACTATTTTAATGAGATTGCTTCCCTCCTGACAGCCAGTAAAAAATGGCTGCCCTAGAAGAAGAGAAGATCTAAAGTCAGAGAGTGGAGAGAGGAAACTGTGACAAATGAAACTGCTCTGGAAGCACAGAGCTGATGGGAGCCTCGGCTGACCCTGAACAGCAGCGGTAGGATATTAGGAATGGGGAGAGGGGCATGCCAGAGATGAAAGAGGGGAACAAAAGAGAAGATACACAGGTGCTAATGATACTTTGAAAACTTTATCCAAGAGTGCCCTGAGACAACATTCATGCAAACTGAGTTTATATGATACCAAGTAAGCCCTTTGGTTCAGTCATTTAATTATGTTGGAGTAGGGAAATATATAACACTATTGTCTGCCTTTTAACTGTCAGATTCCCTGATTCACATTAAGAAATTTCCCCAAGGTAATCCAGAGGCTGTGTTTACATGATGGCAAAAAAATTATTAAATGTATATTGAAAGGCATCCAGAATAAATGTCTAGATGATCGGTTGAATTTAAAACAAAAATTTAGAATAATTTGGCATCACCCAAAAAGATACTGTGATAAACTTCTTTCTTCATCATTTTGACTCAGATATTTGAAATCCTGCTATGGTCCAGAAAGTGAATTAGAACAAAAATAAATGAGACGTGTTTGCTTTCTTCAAAGAGCAAGCAGTCTAGGAATGGAGGCAGACACAGAGAAATAATTCCAATAAAACATGAAGGAATTGACTGGACAAGGCGGGAGGAAGCAGGGCCTGACGCAGAACAAATTGTGGAGAGGGCTATTTGGGGAACCACCACTAGTTCTGCCTAAACTACGAAGTTGCAAAAGATGAGGCTTTTGCCCCATGGGGGATAGAACTTGGACAGCCTTCTCTGCCATGCTGAGAAACTTAGAGGCTATTCTCTAAGGAATGCAAATCTATGGAAGAGTTTTAAACAAGAGAGTGAAATGGTTAAATGTGTGGTGACGTGGTACGTGGATTGATGTGAGCATAATGGGGAGTTGAAATCTAACTAGGAAGCTATTGCAATAGTTTAAGTGATATATGATGGGAAAATGAGCGAGGGCAGAGATGGGAAGGATCAAGAAGGACAGGGCAAAACACCAATAACGTTCTGGCTCTTGGGAAGGTGTTGGGTTCACTGGTGTTCTCTATATTATTATAGTAAGCACACATACATAACATATACAGGTTTTCTGTCTTAAATATTTAGTTTAAAAGACAATTAAGCAGAAAAGAACAAGGAGTCGCAGATTATAGGATATTTAAGTGTTGAAAATTGATCAGATATGCAGGTAAGAAAGTAGAAGAATCTAGAATGAGAATTGTCTCATACAGTTATGCATGTTATGCCCTGAACTGAGGGGAACTGAAATCCAGCCTGAGCTGTGCTTATCAAGTAGAGTCTGTGTGTGCATAAAGGAAGGTCATCTCTCTACTTTTCACAAAAGCACTGTGTGGGCAAACAGTGGCCCTGTCTAAGGTAACTCCCAGTGTCCTATCTTGAGCAACTGGATGAATGGTGATATAATTAACAGTGACTGGAATACTAGAATAGGAGCCATTGTTGAGTAGTATTGGGGGAAGGGGAGAAGACCATAATATTAATGTCAGGTTATGTATGACATCCAAGTGAAGGTATCCACCAGGAATGTGTATCTATGATTCTCAAGTTCTGAGGAAAGGTCAAAGCTGAATATAGAAGTCAATGGCACATACAAGAGTAAAGCATGAAAGTAGGAGAGAGTAGTAAGTATAAAACAGTATCACTTAATCTGGAGAGGCTGGCAAAGATGAACTCCCAAAATAATCTTCGGGCCTGTTGCTCTGACCAGAGATTTAATTCTCTAATACTTTGTTTCAGTGACATCTTACTGCACTTACAATTTTCTGGAAAACTTAAAGCTCTTTTTCTATGAACAACGCAGCTCTTTTCCTATGAACAACTCATTCCATCCCCTAAAGCACCGGTAAGCCCATTTCTCACCAACATTAAAGCTTTTAACTATGTTCTTATCTCTTCTTGAAAAGCAACTGATTGCCTGTCATTGGCTTATACTTTTCAAGATGGATTCTGTAAAAGGTATTTCATCTTACACATTGCCTTAGTCAACCAAGGATATATTGCCTCGTGTTTCAAGATACATTCAATTCAAAACTGAAATTTAAGCCTCTATCTTTAGTGCTTTGTCCTTTTGCCCTGTAGGAAATGGAATTTTTATATAATATTTTTGGTGACATTCTTGCCATTCAAATGGCCCAAACATTTTTTAAAGCAACATTACATTGTAACATCTTATTAGTGAAAAGGAAGAAGACTGGGGTGGATTTCTGAAGGAGAAGTCTGAAATGTTACTCATAAACTGTCCACAAAGCTCTTAATGGGTGAGTTCTCAGCCAAATGCAGCAGGGTTATCTTATTAACATACCATTTATTATTATTAGTTATACTTCTCTTTTGAGGGAGAGAGGTCAGAGTTTATGTCAGGCCTTAGGAATTCAAATAAGAATAGGACATTATCCCTACACTTTAGAACATCAACCTAGCAGACTATCAAGAGAAAAATATCCCAAATTATTAGTTGACATTTTCCCCAGTTCTAATTATAATCAGAAATATAAGGAGGTCTCCATCACAATTAAAATTTTATTTTAATTTTACTAAAAAAATGTTACTTCATAGCCCAATTTCATCCCATTATTGCATCCTTTCTCCTCTAAGTTCTTAATTTTAAAATTCCAAAATAAAACAGGCTTATATGACTTATTATTTATGATATTTTTAACATATTCATCACTATTCAAGGTAAATACCATATGAAAAGAGATGATTTATGTGTCCAAGAAGGCTGCAATTCATAATCCTTGCTCTCTTTATGTCAGTGAGCCCTGGACAAGTTTTCAGGGACAAACTAGCACTTAATGTATATTATGTAGATTCAACCTTAACCATCATTTTCTGACCCAGAAACTCCTAGATTTCCAAGCCTGAATTACAAATCAATTTGATATCACATTTATTTTTATTTTACTAACCTGATTATACTACGCAAAATAAAATGAAATGTCCAAGACAGTATATCATGTCATTTATTCCGTTTGGAACCGGTAGAAAATATACCTTGGCCACTCATCCAGCAAATAATAACTGAGCACATACATTGCACCAGGCACTGCATTAGTTAAGAGTGGTGTCTCTGTTGGTGAATAAGACAGTCCGTGAATTTTTAGAAACACAGTACATTTCTATCCATCACATTTCTTAATGAGAGTTGGTAAACTCTCAAAAAGACACTTGTTGATTATCTCCAGAAATGATATCTAGGGGGAGAAAACTGCAAGTCAGAGCTATTTTCCAGGATGTAAGTTATCCTAAGCTTATTTTAGTAGAATCATATTATATAACATCACTTAAAGAACCAAAAAAGTTTTTATGGAAGAACCCCATCTGCAGCTCAATTCAAAATGAGTTTATTGTATATTTTGATGGTTATCACACTGTGGTTCAAGGACTGGAGAATTCACATCCATTTGCTTGACAAATACAAAATTGGCAAGTACTAGGAGGTTGGGGAGTATTAACAGAGTATCTTCCCAATAAATGCTACAACATATTTAAATTGTTTCATTTATTTCTTTTCCAGTTCTCTGCAATGCTCTTACCACTCTCTTTGTGGCTAGAGAAAGTGATCTGTCCCAGTTTTTCTTCTCCCTTCTCCAACCAAATTTAGATGCATTATCGCCCTTAGATTTTCAATAGCTCCCATAGTGCTTCTCTAGGAATTGTTCTGGATCTCAAAAGAACTTCCAAATATACAACTTAGTTTTGTGTTCACTAAAAAATGTATATTCTTGGGGCCAGCCTGGTGGTGTAGTGGTTAAGTTCGCACACTCCACTTTGGCCTGGGTTTAGCAGGCTTGGATCCCGGGCGCGGACTGATGCACTGCTTGTCAAACCATGCTGTGGCGGCGTCCCATATAAAGTAGAGGAAGATGGGCACAGATGTTGGCCCGGGGCTGATCTTCCTCAGCAAAAAGAGGAGGATTGGCATCAGATGTTAGCTCAGGGCTAATCTTCCTCACAAAAAAAATAAAAGTGCATATTCTCAAATCATCTCCTGAGAACCTAGTTTTCTAATCCTTAAAAGATATTCTCCTTGATTTTTCAAAATAATTTCCCCCTCCCATACACACACACACTTGTATTTATCTTCTTTTCTGAGTGACGTCAGCATCATGATGGAGTGAGCTCTTCCCTTAGTCTCTCCTCCCTAAGATACAACAAACAGGACATTCATAAACCAACGGAGGACATCCACACAACACAATAGACATCTGAGAGATCCATGCAGCCATACATCTGAGGGTGGGGGTCCTAGATCCCCTGGGAGGTAGGGGAAGGAGGTAAGCAGATCTCCTCTCCCTCCCCAGTGGCAGCAACCTAGGGCACAGGACCTCACATTATGGCTGACACACAACTCTGAGAGGAGAAGGAGGAAAAGGCAGCTCTCTGTGGGAAGGCTTTTGCTCTTGGAGTTGCCTCCCAGCCCATGAGAATGCACCCCACAGAGGTAGCTAAGCAACCACAGACGTGCCTTCACCAAGCCAAGCAGCCCAGGTGGGCAGCCAGTGAGTGCAGAGCAGGAGCAGGTGGGAAAGAAGGTGCCCTCCCCCCATCCCACCTGGCACATCAGCTCGGCTAGTCAGCCAGGGCAGGGGATCCATGCCAGAGCGCCTGCACGTACGTGTGTAAAGCAGTGGCAGCCAGATACAGAAAGCCCTATGGGCACAGCTTCCAATGGACAGGCAAAACTGCCAGGGGTCGTCCTGGGCTCAGAAAACACAGCTCCTACGCCACCCCCACAGTGGTGTCAGGTGGAATCTGCAACCAGATACTACTACTACTATGTGACAGCAAAAGTCCACCCGATCGAACAGTATGAAGAAATATATCCACACTCCAGACCAGAAGGAAAATGAGAAGTATCCAGAACCAATCCTGAAGTCACAGAAATTTACAATCTAAATGACAGAGAATTCAAAATAATTATCATAAATAAACTCAATGAGTTACAAGAAAACTCAGACAGACAGTTCAATGAACCCAGGAATAAAATTAATGAGCAGAGGGAATTCTTCACAAAAGAGATTGAAGCTATAAAAAAATAACCAATCAGAAATGTTGGAGCTGAAGAACACAATGAATGAGATAAAAAAAAATCTGGAGTCCTTAAAAATCAGAGCTGATATTATGGAGGACAGAATTAGTAATTTAGAGAACTGAAATATAGAAATGCTTCAGGTGGAGGAGGAGAGAGAGCTAATACTAAAAAGAAACGAATAAATTCTCTGAGAAATATCCAACTGAATTAGGAAATGCAACTAAGGATTATAGGTATTCCAGAGGGTGAAGAGAGGGAGAAAGGCGCACAGAGCTTGTTCAAAGAAATAATAGCTGAGAACTTCCCAAACCTGGGGAAGGAGCTGGAATTACATGTAAATGAAGCTAACAGAATTCCTAATTACATCAATGTATCTTCTTTTCCTCTACCCAGTATTCAAAAGAATCCAACTTTCAGATATGAGAATGATCGCAAGAAATGAAATAAACCAAGGAAAGAATTGATCCTATAGACTTTTAATTGAATAAAACATCTGAAATAGGCTCACAATCAGCAGCAGTTTCAAGTCTTGTCTTATTCATGATGGATTATCCCATTCATTAAATCTGTCTATAAGCTGGCTTCCTTTTGGCAACCACCCTCTACATGGAGTCAGGCTCTAAAAGGTCATACTTTTGCATCGTATATTAGGCATGCACTGGCTGGAACAAAGCATTAAACCACATTTAGTGACTCTTTCATACTGATCTTGGAAAGGAAATAAATGTCACTCTAACAAGTATATTACATGAACAAAAGATTAATATGAAGACAAAGATTTTTTTTTTTTTGGTGAGGAAGATTAGCCCTGAGCTAACATTTGTTGCCAATCCTCCTCTTTTTGCTGAGAAAGATTGGCTCTGAGCTAACGTCTGTGCCCATGTTCCTCTATTTTGTATGTGGGACGCCGCCACAGCATGGCTTGATGAGGGGTGCCTATGTCTGCACCCAGGATTCGAACTTGCAAACCCTGGGCCACTGAAGCGGAGCATGCAAACTTAATCATTACGCCACCAGGCCGGCCCCACAAAGATTTTTTTTTAAGTCATACTTTTGTTTAACAAAAGGGGAAGAAAAACATCCTATTATTTTAAAGGCCCAACTTATTGGTGTGCCCCAAAATTCCACAGTAATTCATGGCCTAGTAAAAGTACATATATTTTTTAACTTATTTATTTTCCTAGTGGTGCTAGAGATGGGTATATATTTTTTTGAATCATTTCCTCCCTTTCTCTCTTTTTAAATAATATATTCATACCCCATTCTCATAAAGTCTGCTGTTATATCCCAAGATTAAACTCTGGCCAAAGCTGATTGAAAGAAAAAGTCCAGGCTGAGCCAATTACATTGTCTCACTTCCATCATGGTATTGGAGCTCCGACTGAGAGACCCCAGTCAGTATCTGTTGAATATTTTAGCTGTGAGATAATTTAAAAGAGACTAGACTGGTCATTTTTTACCTTATGCAAAACGAAGGAAAGAAAGTTATTTAACAAAAAAAGTGAGAGAATGAAGCAGGAGCAAGAGAATTGCAGAGACTGAAGACCCTGAGGGCAGGAGAGACAGAGAGAGTGACTGCCTTGAATTTGGATGATTTTTAACATCCAGTGCCAACCCCTCCTGAAGTCAGACTGCACATCCTACCTTTGGGTTCTGTAAGATCACCCATATCTTCCTTTTGGCTTAGCATATTTTTAATAGGCTTTATTTCATACAGTCAAATCATCTTTGATTAAGACATTGATGTCTTTTAAGTACAGACATAAAAGCAAGGTCCCAGGCATTGTCAGGAAGTCTGACTTTAGTCTTGTCTTAAAATTAGTATCTAACAGAGGATATGTGGTTGTTCAAAAGAGCTGTGTGATCTTAGGAAAGTCATGGAAACTTTGAGTCTTTGTTTCTTTGCCTTTGAAATGAAGGTAGAAGGACTTCTACATTTGACAGTATGGCAGATTAGATACCCTGAAAAACTCTTTTAAATAAAACAAAATATCAAATAAAAATTTTGAAATATTTTTTGAATGCATCACTGAGCTAACACAAAAGTAATGAAGGTGTCATGGCTCAAAAGTAAAATAACCGGAAGCTCTAGGAAATAAAAGAGTGCCAAGGCTGACTTTTGACCTGAAGATTTTTAGTCAAGTTGTCAGACCTTGAGCTTCCACTTTGACACCTACTCAGGAGGTAGAAGATGTGAGATAAAGCCCAGTATCTCTGAGCTGGGTAATCTAATAAGTGGTCTCTGCCACACCCACTATGCAAGGGTGAGTGAGACATAAACCCCACCGCATAGAATGGGACAGAAAAGAAACTCACCTGTGCCTCTTGGAAGGGAAAAAAATGTATATTTACTCTAGTGATTCATAACCATAAGCCATCTCTAAATCATGTTTGCAATCTGAGTTCACACTACCTGCCTGATCTAAAAAATTCCTCAAGAGGAAATTTTAATTTATGATGGTTCCAGGTTGGTAGCAGCCCCAGGGAACTGGCAGACTAAATACAAATCTTATTTTGAGCCATATTGATCATCAACTAATTAAACAAAGAATAATTCAGAGAATAAATTAAATGAAGTCCTATTTTCTAAATACAAAGCTGATCATACCACTCCCATGCTTAAAATTTTTCATTGCTCTTTAAAAGTCAAACTCTGTTCAGTTTTCTCCCAATCATACATAACAATCCAACCAAAAAAGTGCTTGTCTTCTAGCCCCACGTAGTTGAGTTGTTTTGAGGTTTTTACCACAGAAGGGAGCAAATTCCTATACAGGGCACCCAACAACAATTCATTGAAATGGAAGCTAAGACCATGCTACTTGACCACGCAGGAATTTTCATGCCACTGAAAATACAGGCTAACAGGAATGTTACAGAGTTGACCAAGATCCTGAAGGGGCTATAATATTAAATGGAATCAGAGAGAATGGCTGGAACCCAGTTAATTTCCTGGGACATGTTCTTTTATAATCATGCTTAGTGATAAAAATTAATAACTCAACTTTTAAAAATGGGCGAATGACTTGAATAGACATTTCTCCAAAGAAGACACAAAAATGGCCACCAGGTATAGAAAAGGTGCTCAACATCACTAACGATCAGGGAAATGCAAGTCAAATCACCTTACACCTGTTAAGATGACTACGTATTATCAAAAAAAGATAAATATTGTGGAGGATGTGGAGAAATTGGAACCCTTGTACACTATTGGTGGGAACATAACATCGTGCGGCCACTATGGAAAATAGTATGGATGTTCCTCAAAACATTAAAATAGAACTACTATATGATCCAGCAATCCTACCTCTGGGTAAATTGAAACCAGAATCTTGAAGAGATATCTTCACCCCCATGTTCATTGCAGCATTATTCACAATAACCAAGATATGGAAACAAAACAAATGTCCACAGACAGATGAATGGATAAAGAAAATGTGATATATACATACAATGGCATATTACTCGACTTTTAAAAAGAAGGAAATGCTATTACTTGCAACAATATAGATCAAATTGGAGAACATTATGCTAAGTGAAATAAGCCAGTTGCAGAAGTAAATACTGTATGATTCCACTTATAAGCAGTATCTAAAATAGTCAAACTCATGGAAGCAGAGAATAGAATGGTCGTTGCCATGGGATGGGGGAGGGGAAAATGGAAAGTTGTTTAACGGGTATAAAGTCTCAGTTATGCAGGAAGAATAAGTTCTAGAGATCTGCTGTACAACATAGTGCCCATAGTTAACAATAGGGTCTTGTGTACTTAAAAATTTGTTAAGTGGGTAGATCTCATGTTAAGCATTCTTACCACAAACAAAAGGACACAAGGAAACTTTCAGAGGTGATGGATATGTTTATTACCTTGATTGTGATGATGGTTTCAACGGTGTATGCATATGTCCAAACTCATACATATTAAACATGTGAAGTTTTTTTTTGTATTTCAATTATACCTTGATAAAGCTGGCAAAAAAAATTATTGAAGGATCTTCAAGGTTTCAGATATTTAAAGAACAAATGTTTAGAACATATTACTGGGCAAACAACCCCTACCAAAAGCAGAGGGAACTGGAATGGGTAGTGCAGAAGAAATCATAAATGCAAGAAATAAAACCTCTAACTCTCAGTCATATTCCCTTCATTGTTGGGTCATTTTTCTTTTAGTCATTTCCCTTCTCTTTCCTAGTGCCCTCCACCAATATTGTAAATAATGTTTAGTGATGGTGATTAACCTTGCCATTTCGTCCATAATGTGGGTAATATCAGGATGGATTGATCACAGGGAAACCACAAGGAATAAACATTGCCCAGGTATCTCATACATGGAGTGAGACACAGGAAGTGATCACAACTTTAGGCTATCTCCCTTTGGGAAAGGAATGAATATAGTTTAGGTTGGAAATAATGTAAGAAGTAGAAGCATTTTTGAAACTCAATCATCAGTGTTTCTCAAGCTTTTATTTTTTTTCTCCCAAGGAGAAAATTTAAATTCCCCCTAAGGAGAGAAATTAAATAGTAAGGAATAAGATTTTGTCATGTAGGGTTAAGCTTTAGAGGACCACACACCATTGGAATATTCTATCTGTGTCCTATTCCTGCACAAACTACCACAATTTAGCAGCTTAAAGTTCAATTTTTTCTCTTACAGTTCTGGAGGCCAAAAGTCTGAAATCAGTTTCAGTGGACTAAAACTAAGGTGTTAGCAGGCCTCTGTTCCTTCTGAAGGCTCTAGGATCCCTTTCGCCTGCATTCCTTGGCTCATGGCTCCTTTCTCTCTCTTCAAAGCCAGCAGCAGAACATCTTCAAACCTCTTGCTTCTGTCATCACATCTACTACTGACTCTGCTTCTCCTGTTGCCCTTTTATAAGGGCCCTGTGATTACACTGGGCCCACTCGGATAATCCAGGATAAGCTCTCCATCCCAAAATCCTTAAGTTAGTCACATCTGCAAAGTCTTTTTTACCATGTATGGTAACATAGTCACATATCCTGGGGATCAGGACATGCATATCTTTGGGTGGGCCATTATTCAGCCTACCATAAATATTTAATATCCCTTCTCCCAAGAACCAATTTTGCCCACTTGAGGGTAATATCACCCCCATTGAGAATGCATGCTTTATATATGAAGGACATATGTAAAGGTTAGGTAGCCAAAGGCCGGACTATATAGTAAATAGCTTTGGGAGTTGGCAGCACTTCCATCCATTCCTCGTTTTCTTTGTACTAGAAAACTAGATTTGCTTTGGAGAATAGCCCTTTATTCATCGTGTGCAGCCTTAATGGACCCATATACCAAAGTGTTCTGCTTTCCCCTAGTCGAGGTGCAGGCATCTGGTGGTCAGTTGGGCCCTCTCTATGAGCAATAAAAAAGGAAGAGGCTCTGGTTTCATTCAGCATCTAGTGAGACTGTCTAGAAGTTTTTGCTTCCTGAACGTCTGGATTTTCTGCTTTTCTGGTTCTTTAGCCTCTCTTCACCTCCCACTTCCCTTCTGGAGCTCCACCAGATCCTTTCAGTGTGTTCCATTTTTGCTTGAGTTGGCCAGAGCTGACTTGCTTTTTTTTGCATGCATCCAAATAACTCTAACTCATTCAGAATAAGATATTTTAATTTCTGATGCTAATATAATACTTTTGGGTCTAGGATTTCAGGAAAAATGAATAATCCCAAAAGTCATTTTACTTTCTTTTTGAATCAAAACAAAGGAAAGAAATTGGGCAATTTGCAATGAAATAACTAGAGTAGCGCTATCCAACAAAACTTTCTGCAATGGTGGAAACGTCCTCTGTCTGTGCTGTCCAATACAACAGCCACTGGCCTCATGACGCTAAGGAGCACTTGAAATGTGACTATATAACCGAGGAACTGAATTCATACTCTTATTCAGTTTCAACTAATCTTACTTTGAATAGCCACGTGTAGCTGTTTGCTATTATACTGGACAGAGAAGAACTAGTGTTTATATTTTTATAATTAAGAATAGTCATATATAGCACCTTAAATAAATGATTAGATTTTTAACCATAAGTAATAATTACTCAAATACTCTTGAGTTTCATAACAGAAATCCAGGGTCAGTGGGGTGGGTATTTTTTTGCCCTTCCAAATCAAATCTCTTTCTCTTCACTAGTCTAGGCCCCTTAGGCTGACATGTATGGGTTATGTAAATGGACTCCCTTGCCCTCTGGCTTCCATTTGAGGTTAGTTACTGGGAATTCCCTGCAGATGGAAGGGAGGGAGCAGAGTGAAATCGGGTTACTTATCTCCCTGTTCCCTTCTCACAAGGTAGCTGTGGGCTAGCAATATCCCTCAACCAGAGGTCACAGCTCCTTTCAGGCAGCCTCCTCCAAATGATTTTCTGTCTCCAGGTTCTAGTAACTACTCTCTCTTTTCGCCTCTTCAGGCCTACAGATAGTCATGACACCCCACTGTTACTAGCTCCCGGGTACTTACTGTGCTATGCCTCGCTCCACATATTCTGCCCTTATTTATTACTCCATTTAAGTATCCCATCTGTTTCCTGCTGGGATGCTGACTGATAAAATCAGTCAACATTTTCATTTAATAATACTTTAGAATAAGGCTTAAAACTATAAGCTAACAAATGAATATATTTCACTATAGAGCTAAAAGAGGATTCTAATCAAATGCGTTATCAATCATTGCTATAGATAGTCATTTTACACACACACACTTACACACATACCACACAAATACACACACACAGAGTTAGGAATAAAATTCAACTCAAAGCTCAAAGGGACAGTAACAATATTTCTGTCATTAAACGCAGATATCAAAGATTCTTCTACCAAAGTAATTACAAATGTGTTGACACAGATCCTAAATTGCAACTTGGTCAGACTTCTGGGAATTTAGTGTTTTCAAATGCAGGTCCCTTGGAAAAGAAGATAAAATATCATTGGATTCCCATAAGTTCAGTCTAGTTAGGGTACTATTAATCAAAAAGGAAAGTGGAAGCAGAATTCAGTGTTATTTGTCAACGAAACACAATTCGAAACAATAAATGGAAAAACTTGCTGTGTTTTTCCAAGAGGATGAGAGTATACTATATCCAAAAGAAACTTTAAAAGCTCATCTAATTGAAGATGTTCCTGATTGCGCTATGAGTGGTCCTAGGGGCTCTAGGGAGCTTCTGCACAGGCTTCCTTAATCTGATAAAATTCAGCCCTTCATCTACCACTCTCATTTCAAAAAATGCAATTCTGAAGTTAATCTCCCTAAAATTTTAATTAGAGCAAACAAGTAACTGCTAAAAAAAGAAAAAAGAAAAGAAAGATATGAAAACCACTTCTGGTTCAAAGCCATCTGTTTGCTTTCCTTTAACTAATGAGGTCCTATCCAAGTTAAGTAAGAGATTTCCCCAACGTCAAACATTTTGCACCTCAAATCAGGTCCCTGGAGTACTTACTCATTGTTTTTACTATTATATTCCAGTCATTCAAATTAAAACATTGTCCATGATTTCCTTTTACTTATATGTGTGTGTGTATTATATGTATGTAAAGCTCTCATGTATAAAATATATATCTATTACCTATATACACCTATATAAATTTATATTTATTTATTTATAAACTTCTTAAGGATCTTTAGTTTAGGAGAAGTGTATAGTCCAAAGTTTAGTTACTGGCTATATTGGTTAGAGTAAGATTAGCTACCAAAATGTGTACTGCTTCAAACTCAAGAGGACTTTATTTCTTGCTGGGCAGCTGATCAGATCAGTGGAGTTGTCCTCACAGTAATTCAGGGACCCAAAGTGACAGAGGCTCGGCCAGCTTCAATGTGTAGCTTCCAAGGCCATCATGGTCATCTCCAGGCCAGCCAGCCAAAAGGGGAAAATAGCACGGAAGGTCACACTTGGAAGATTTTTCAAGGCCAGAAAAATGTGGCGTATGTCACTTCTACTCACATTCCACAAGCTAGAACTCAGTCCCATAGCTACACCGAACTGCACGAGAGGCTGGGAAATGAGCCTAGCTCTGTGTTCAGGAAGAAAGCAGAACAGGGGTGTGGGGAACATCTAGCAGTCTCTGCCAGAGTGGCATTGAACTTTTCTTTCTTTCAACCCCCAAAACATATAGCTAGGAAACAAGAAGAAAGAGAATGGTCCCCATTTTCTAAATGGGAAAGCTAAAGCACAGTGTGCTGACAATAGAAGCAAGAAGGGACCCCCACACTCACATTAGGCCTGAGGCTGGTATTAGGTGTCCCAAACCTTCCTGCCAGAATGAAACGTGCTGAGCTGAAAACACAGTTTATAATAGAGGAGAGGAGTCAGGAAACTAAGTAACTGACCTAGCTCCACGATTGGCTCAGAGTGCAACACGGGCCTCATTCATCACTTTACTTCCCAGTATACGATCTATGAAATTCACTGCCTGCAACAAGGCAATTGAATCTATTGACCTATGCCAGAAGACTACACACTTCCTACTTACTTCCCAAGTAGTGGTGTGGGACCCTACCATAGTTCCAAAAACTTACAGTGATTAGTTAAGATAACACTAGCTGCTCTAAAAACAAGAAGCCCTGAAATCTCAGCAGCTTAACACATAAATTTATCTCTCCTGCATGTAAAGAAAAAATGAGTGTTCTTGATCAGCTGCCAGCTCTCCTCTGAGCAGTGTTTCAAGACCCAGCCTGCATACAGTTTACCACTCTTCTATTTTCAACACATGGTTTCCAAGGTTACCCCAGGGGTGCTCATCCAGTCAGCAGGTGAGAAAAAGAGGAGATGGAGGAGGCGTGTCTCATTCTTGACCCTCTCTTCCTGCAAGTGACACACATTACCTCTGCTCACATTTTATTCGCAAGGCCATTGGCATGGCCACACCTAGATGTAAGGGAGGCTGGGATAAATGTAGTTGTTTCCCAGCAACAGTTTTACACTATAACAAGAAGCACACAAGTTTTTGATGAAGGGCTAGCTCTCTCTGTCACAACCCACTAGGAATCAGTGGAAAGAATCTTTTTATTTGACTAATTGTTATCTGTGCCACAAAGAGTTCTGTTTCTGTAAATACTTACAGTGGGTGTTCTTTAGCCTGGTATGGCTGGGCTTCAGGGATAAGTGAACACTTTGAAATATATGCAAAATTTCATGAGTAGATACAGACTGCATTTTTAAAAAGGGTCTGTGTCCTTCATATCAGGTTTTCTGAGGGCTTCAAGATCCCGCAAATATTTTTTAGATCATCATCAAATAGAAATTTTCTAAACTAGCTTTGTCTTTCAAGGCCCCATTTCCTCACTCAGCGGTTCCTGGACTAAGCCATCAGACCCATTGAAGATCACTTTGAATGTACAGATTTCAGGACCCTACCTCAAACCCTATTCAATGACCTTTATTCAATGACATTTAAGTTGAGGATGGGGGAGGATGTTAGGCAGTCTGGGAATCTGTGTATTTTTTTCACTCTCCATGTAGCCATTGTCCTTACTCCTTGCGCTAAACTGAACAGGTAAATCACTTGTTAAAAAGAGGTGAGCATGCTCGTTTCTTGCTAATATTGGCAGTGATTAGCTTCTGCCACTCAGAGCACATTATCTACATTACCTTCTCTGCCTACGGTCTACCGATAGTTCTCAGCTTATTTCTAATATAAAAAATTTTTGGTATATTCATCAGAACCACTTTCCATTTCATGTATCCCTTAAGTCCTTAAGTATCCCCCCCCCCTTTTTTTTTTTTGTGAGGGCAATCAGCCCCGAGCTAACATCTGATGTCAAACCTCCTCTTTTTGCTGAGGAAGATTGGCCCTGGGCTAACCTTCACGCCCATCCTCCTCTACTTTATATAGGACACCACCACAGCATGGCTTGACAAGCGGTGCATCAGTGCGCACCTGGGATCCAGACCCGTGAACCCCAGGCCGCCAAAGTGGAGTGCACTTAACAGCTGCACCACCAGGCCGGCCCCATTAAGTATCCCTTTTTAATTGTGATGGCTGACATTTATTAAGCATCTCCCATGTGCCAGGCATCATATCTATCACTTCATGTTTCATTTACAACTCACGGCAACGCATATACAGATGGGTAAATAGGGGTTTTTAGCCCTCTGTAATTTGTCCAGTGTCACAGAGCTAGTAAGATTCAGACCTCACAGCCTGATTACAATCTGTTTGTCTGATTCAAGAATCTGCTTTTAATCCCTCCTCCTCTTCAGAACATTGCAGAATATCATCATGACTTTATTATTTGCCTCTCCTACTTTTAGCAGTTTTTGCTCCCTCTCAACTACGACTTTAGGTTTTTATCTTTCTCTGGTTTAAAATTTTAATTCTGGATAGTTCATGTATAAAAAAGAGGAATTCTATAAGTTTCCCAGTGGTAACAATGCATATATTATTTGTTATCAATTTTTCAACTCAGAAGCACCAAATGAAGTAGACGTGAAACATTCTAGGTCTTACCAAGATGTCAAGTTGAGCTACAGAGTTCTTTTTATCTGCTTGAACAGAAAGAAAGAGATGTTTGCTGCTACAAGTCTACAGATATCCTTTAGAGCTTTGATCACAACATGCATAGCTGAGTGAGGCTGTTAACGACAAACACTTCAAAAAATAATTAACTGTTACATCTGACTTCACTTCTCAAGGAATCCAAAGTGCAATATCAGGAATTTGTGTTGAGACTGTAAATTATTTTGTGGCAGATGGTACATGGTTACATTTCCTTAATTTATTCTGTATAAATGTCCCATGCTATGTCTTTCTGGGTTCCCATCTCTGCTCTCCAACCCTGTGAAAATGAGCTCCTCTGGCACCTGAAAGGCAATCCTGGAATCACCAACACCGTAAGGAAGTGGCTGCAACTTTTTAAATGGCAAAAAGCTTCTGATCATAAAATCTTTCTTTCTTTAATTTTCCCAATGCTTAGGCCACTTCAATCACTTGTTTCGAGTTGGGGGAGGTGGACATCCTTGCTTTCCATTCCCATATTCTCCCAACCATGAAAAGCTGATTTTCCTCTCCTACCTACCACACACTTGCCTCAACTCGGCAAAAACTGCTCTGGAAACAACAACCAATAATCCCCATAGTGTCAGATCTGTCAATTGGCTATTCTTATCTTACTGGTCCTTTCTGTTCCATTTGAGAATGATGGAGACTCAATCTTTTCTAAAATTGTATTCCCTTGGTTTCCATGGATTATTCTTTCCTAGGTTTACCTCCACTCTGACTTTCCTGTTATTGTCTCCTATCTGAGTATTTGCTTCTCCTCTGCCTGTTCCTTAAATGTGGACTTATCACAGGGTTTTATCCTCTCCTCACTTTTTCTGCACAATGCCTTTCTCTCCATATGCTTTTTTCAGGTAGCCCCATTTGAGCTAATTATTTGAACTCTCACATATGTGCTAACGACAACTAAAGCTAGTTCTACATCCCTGTCCTCTGCCATGAGCTTCATATTCAACCAACCAAATGCCTTCTACATATATCCACTCGGATATCTCCAGTCACTTCCTGTTCAATCCAGGCAAACCTGGATTTGACCTCTTCTCCCCACAATACTTCTCTGGATTTATTCTTCCTTTGTTCCCAGTAAAATTTTGAGTAATAATGTGTTTTGGGATAATATCTCAGCTATGCTATCAAGGAATCATTTCCTACAAACTGCCCTTGCTTAGTGGACAGTAGGCCATTGACTCTCTCTGTCCCACAGTTGATTGGACCAGGAGACAGAAAGATGCAGGCATTTGGAGTGCAGCTGAGTCCCAGGAATGGTTGAGCACAAGAGAAAGTTGCATGAGCTCCTGCTCCTGAGGTTCATGGGCAGCTTTGAATCCAGAAGCACCACACCAGTGAAACCCAGACCTCTTTTGACTCCTGTTCTTAGAAAAGAGTCCACTTGTGTTCAGCACACTTGAGAAGGGTCTCTGTTTCTTGTAATCAAAATAATCCTGACCAATAATAAAAAGCCACTGCTATCTTTAAATCAAAGTGACCTCAACACTTAAACAGTATTACAATGCAATCCTTATCAGCAAACAGTGTCTCTACTGCTTAGAGTTCCTCATTGCCGTGAAACCCCCAGAACTGACTCTAATTACAACATCTATCTAGATGCATGTAGCTAAGCGAAACCTTAGGCAACATACTCTCTCTATTTCAATTCTGTTCTCACTGAGGAGCTGCTCAGAATCTAAAATGTCAAATATAAATTATTAAAGCAGGCATTTAAGAAGTCATTTCTGTAGGTTTCCAGAATTTCTGGTGCTGCATTTTTGCTAGCTGTCTTAATAATCCTTTTTTTAAATTCCATTCGTCAAATTACCTTTAATCAACAAGAGTGCTGTTGTATGAGGTATACAAATGGGAAAGAACAAGATGTGCCTCAAGGTGCCTCCTCTTGGAATGAGCAAGAGAAGTGACTCCTGATTTTAAAGAAAAGGTACACTCTGAGTTCTAGTGTGAAATGTCAGGCTTTATCATAAAGGGAATCCAGAGGTACTAGGTACTGCCTGACATCTGATGGGAATATTCATAATTGTTAATTTTAAAAGCATTTCACATGTAGTCACTGCTTTCGAGAAAAAAATTCTGAAATCAACCTGAGCTTACCTATTCTTTAGTGAGTCGGAAGTAACACAGAGTAGCGAAATGTTAAAGCAATTTGTCACAGTCACATGTGAGCAATTCGAAGTTCTTTAACTCCTCCATTCTGAAAGAATGTTTTCCTTAAAAGCAAGCTCTGGTATTATTTTATAGCAATTAAGCAGCTCGTAGTAGATAAGAGAACTAGAATCAGTACAAACTTCCCTGACAAAACTTTACAAAGAAAAAAATATAATCTTCCAGTCTAATTAAATTTAAAAAGTCTTAATTGAATATTGAGTTAAGCTTTCCATCCTAGAAAAGTGATAAATACCTCCAGCTTATATAATGCAAATCATAAATAGTTAATTCTGTAGTTTTTCAAACAACTGTGATTCACCATGAGTCATAGTGAAGAGAAAAGACAAGGAAAAAAACCCCACTACGTTGAACTGCATTTACTCAACGCAACACCTCGGTTATTTGTTAAGCTTTTTAAAACCTCTTTAGTCATACCCATCAAAGCTTGATTCTGCGTTCAGAGCAAAAAGTGAAAGTGGGAAATAGTTCCAAAAAGGTTCGTTAAACTTTTTCTTTCATACCAACCAGAAGACATGTGGGCCAAGTCACCATTTGAACTCATTTGAGCTTGGCTGAAATCTGGAGACAGATATTTTCATTAAAAGGCTACAGTTTTATTTGGTCCACTTATGAACCGAGAATGTCATAATCTTGGTTTTCAAATTTGGGATATAAGAGCATATTATTATATAGTTAAATCTCCAACTTAGCGCATCTAGGATGTAATCTTAGGAATTAAATGATACACCGAAGATGCATATTAATAAATTTTTAAAAACATAAGCTTCTGATTATACTAAGTGGGAAAAAAACAGGATCATAAAAAGTGGCTGTCAATAATTCAAGATAATTAAATCAAATATTCCTTCTATTATTTAAGATGCTACTTTGGTACTTCAGCAGAATTCAACTTATGTATATACAATCATGCATCACTTAACAACAGTGATATGTTCCGAGAAATGTGTCCGTAGGCAATTTCCTTGTTGTGTGAACATCATGAGTGTACTTACACAAACCTAGATGATAGAGCCTACTGCACACCTAGGCTACATTGCACTAATCTTATGGAGCCGTCATCATATATCAGTCCATCATTGACCCAAACATTGTTATGCAGCACACGACTGTTTGTTTAAACACACATACACACAGATACACATTCTCCCATATACTATGTGCCAAAATTGATGGATTAAGATTACCAAATTAAAAGGAATATGGATTGTATCCTACCAACTTTGGATGTTTAAGCAATCTAGGAGAAGAATTGTTCATTTTAAGTATGATAGACTACAAGCCCAGTATTTACCCAAAGTATATCAGAGGTAATTTAACAAATTATACATAAAATTTATTTTAAACACAACCCTATGCCCAAAGGGAGTATATTTTCAAATTAGAAAGGTAAACAAAAATGTGAAGATGCGAAAATAAGTTGAGTGAAAAAAGAATTTGGAGAAGGGAGAATTCAAGTGGGCTGGATAAATTAACAAAGTCTCTCTAAAGCAGCCGTCTCAACCTTGGCTCCACATTGGAATTACCTTGGTTCCCATCTATTTAGGTTCCAATTTAATTGGTCTGAGGTGTGGGCTTGGCACTGGGAATTTTTTAACTCCCCAGGGAATTCTAATGAGCAGCCAAAGTTGAGAAACTCTGCTCCAATAAATGTAAACCTTGAACTGCCTTTTAAGGTCAGATTGGGATGGGTAGAAGAAAGTGCATCAAGAAAAGGGGAATGGGGAGCATAAAGTCAGGCACTGTACTTTGAAAGGAGAGCTGAGTTGAGAAGCAAGTACTGTTGGCAAATCCTCCAGCCACCTGGCTTCCCAGTCAGAGCTTCCTATGATGGCATTTAATTAGTGAGGGCCCCACACCTCACAGCATGGTCCTCAGATTTACACACAGAGAAGATCAATTATCAGATGATCAATCTTTCAGAAACCTGTCTCAAAAACTGGACTCACAAAATATTGAAATATGAGTCAGAATGCCAAAGCATGCCTTTACGATAAGAGACATATCACGTTGACATTGGGGCAAAGCTATATGGAAAGCCAGATTATAATCAAAAGTTAGTGTAAAGAATCAAAACAAGGATAACTAATTGTGCAATTTCATGGCTAATACAGCAAGTATGGAGAGCTGGATGCTTCCATCTCCTCTATCTACGCATACTTGATTCATGGACCAGATACCTATGCAATTTCAAAGCAATTTTTCTCCAAGATGATGCTCTTATTCTTCATTTTCTTTGCTCTCATGCTATTGCCTGCTTCCATTGGTAAATTCTTCCTTTAGTGATGTTAATACCATTGATTATATTACATTTAAGCTTGGTTTATTCTTCCAGATTTAGGTCTTGGAAGCATATTATCTTTAATAATTATATGTTGATTGTATATTTTTTAAATTCTCAGAGACCTAGAGAAACCTTAATTTTGTTACCTATAGAAGAGAATTGGGATAAAAGGTAGAGAACTGGAGCAGAGGGGACATACTCAAAAGTAACGAGAAATCAGTTTGTACAGCTCTGATGAGGACAAGAATCATGAAATATGGTTGTACTTATTTATTTATACCTCCCATGGTCCACATCAAAATTCTGAACATAAAACAGACTATTTATTTGAATGTTATATATGAACATATATACATATGTATTATATATGTGTGTATATATAACTTAATTATATACATATAATTTAGTTCATTGAGAACTTATTTATTTGTGTATGCTTATTCTTAGAGAGTAAGTTAGCTGGTAGTAGAGTTTCCCTCTTTCCTTCTTGTGACTGTTACTTGTAAAGGAACTCTTCTCACTGTAGTACCATCCCAAAACTCTAAATCAGATTGGCTTCTGAATCACAGTAATTATGCTATTTCATGAGATTAATCTCTTTTTCATTTCAACAAGATATTAGTGTTAGAAGATGAAATCAATACCCTGATTTTGAAAAATTTGAATAAGAAGAAAATATCATGATAACCTGCTTAGATAGCATCTATGAGTATTGCTGCTGAATTACAAAAAGGAAAGAAATATCACTTTTAATCATAGGATTTTAAAAGTAAGTTAGTCATTTTAGCTCCTCTTCTGAATTGAAGACTTGGTTCATAAAAAAAAAATGAAAACAGTGATTAAGACACCATACACACTGAAGTTTTATTAGAATTGGTTAGCTTTTAGGTGATACTTGACTTATTGTCACTTTACATTTAAGCATAGGTACATCTCAGAGCATTTCTGGAAGGTTAGTGTGATTCACCCAAACCTCAGCTACTGAGAAATTGATTCAGAGGAGCTGTGCTCATGAATTCATGTTCTGGGTTCCAAGTCCTCTACTTCGTCTCCTGGCTGGGTTAAAATCATGCTTAGAGGTTGAATTTACCCTCAGGTCATGATCTGACTGATCAACTCACTTGCTGGACACTCTTTCCGCCTGTTATCTCTAATGCTCGCCCAGGAGTTCCCATGGCCCCAGATCACCTTACTCTGTACTTTTTTCCATTGAGGTGCTCACTTTAACAGACTTAATTAATACTTATACACCTGAAGTTCTGTTTGTTCTCTTCCCATGCTCCAATACTTGGGGTCCACCAAGCATGCCATAAGTTAACGACAACAATTTTCCAACATTTCCTCTAACTGATCTTAAAACTTGACACCCTCTTTGTCCAACACCTGCTATTTCTATCTCCTCAGAATATATTTATCTGCTGCTTTTAAATAGTTGTGGTAGGTTGATTCCACTGAAGAGATTAATATCTATTCTTTCTCTAAATTTGTGACTATAATAAATGCTAATGGTTCCAGAAAGTTTCCAGAATTCATCAACATTTTTTAAAGTTCAATTGTGTAAGATATGATTAGATGTATCTATTGAAACACTTTCTCAAGTTATCATTTCAGGGAAAATAGAAGGTTAAATTTCTATCAAATCCTTAGGAAGTTCAGGACGTTTAAGTGGATATTTTCTGCATTATAAAAATAATCTTTCTTCTCAATGGTCATTTTCAAATCCTATAAGAATTTTCATTTAATGAATACAAATCACTATTAGAACATTAACAATAAATAATGATATTCTACTTTAATCTTTTTTCTGTGAGTCGTTTTTTTCCTAGTCTAATTCTAATATAGTCATTCCTGGAGAATTTCAGCCAAACAACTCACAGTCAGAAAGGAAAGTCATTAGAAAATAGAAGGAACGGAGAGAGAAAGAGAGGTTAAAATGAAAACAGACATGTTTTTGAGGCCAGAACAGCACAGTAAATTCACACATCTTAGTCGACATCTTTCACACTCAAAATTGTCTATAGACTTTCCCAACATGTCAAGGAAAAAACAAAAGAGTCAGTGTTCATCCATCTTTTCCATTCTGCAAAACTCTAGGGTAAGAGTTCTTGCTCCAACTTTTACAGACACATCATTGTTTAGCTTCCTTCTCACTAAGAAAATTGGTGAAGTTAAAAACCTACTGGGATTTTGATTTGAAATAAGTGGTACAACCATTATTCAAAAAATAAATCAATTTATGAAGTTTCAGGCACATGTGCAAGAAGTCGGTTATTCTGTCCATTTCCCCATCTGTAAAACAGGGATAATAGCACTACCACGGTCATTGTGAAGCACAAATGATAAAGCCTGGTGCAGAGAAAGTGGCTTTGGGGAGTTGTTACTTCTGGGTGATACTTTTAGATGTGAGAATTGAGGGAAACTTATGTCTCTACTGCTGCCTTGAGCAAACAATAGCTTTGCCAAGTAACGAATCCAACCAGAATTCACACTCTCTATATATGGCAGAGTTAAGAGAAGCCCATGAATATTCTACTTTAGAAGGGGTGATGGCTTTTTGTATACATTTTCTTTATTTTATGTGTTAAATGTATATAACAATCTTATTTCTTTAAGTTAAACATTATTTTGAATCATTACTAGGGTCCACTATTTATTGTTTTGTAACATAATCACCTTTAGTGTATATGATAGCATTTAGCGAGCTCAGATTTATGTGTACTGGATTTTCTTAAGGGGCATCTCTGTGTATTGCTCAAACAATTATGCCCTACAGATGGCAGGCAAAGACCTCCCACAAACAAGCAATGTTTGGTGCGAAAGATTAAACGTGCCTGGAAGTTGAGTTCAAGGCTCACTCTTGAAAATCTGATTATAAAATAGCACACTTCTCTGTTGTTCCAAGGACAGAAAATATGGAGAATACTTGAGAGAAAAGGTGTAGGTATTACTGTGGAAAGGAGTATAGCAGCCTTCCTCAGAGAGGAAGATGCAGAGGGAGCATGGAAAACCTGGCAGAGGCAGGTCCCAAAGGGAGTCTCAAACCCCATGAACAGCTTTTTGCATGACAATTCCTTAAGCAAACCAAGATCAGCCACATTAAATACATGCTCTGTTCCCATGAGAAATGGCCTCTGGAATCCACACTCCAACTATAGAATTCATCCAGACCACCCCTGGCGGGCCACCTCACACCTCCAGCCTCTTCAGCACAGCTTCCCACCAGCCAAGATCCCAATCCCCAGTTTTGCTCCATGTTTCAGTTATGCTTTCCTGACTAACTCTATTGATTTGCAGAGCTCAGCAGTCTGTCTTTGACACCAACACTCTTCAAAAACCAGACTGTCACCATTTACAAGAACTACAGATAGGTGGCACCGAGACTGGAATCCTACCTCACATCCCGACGGAACAAGCGGCAAGACCCCCTCTTCACCCAGCTCCTCTCCAGGGGAGGGTGATGGGACTTTCCTCAGAGGCAAGAGAGAGAAATCCATGGAGCGAAACATCTGAGCAGTTAGAAGTAGTCAGAAGCACATTCTGAAGGGGGAGAAATAGTCCCTGGATATATATCTGTTCATTTGCTTCACAAACAAATATTTATTGAGTCTTTCAAGTACTAGGCAGTTTTCTATACTCTAAGGATAAAGGTGTGAACAAAACAGAGAATATCTCTATTCTCCTGGAGCTAGCATACCAGTTGGGGGAGATAGACACCAAACTAATACGAAATAAGTACATACGGAAATGCATGACTAAAACACAGATGGTGCAATAGCAAACGACTAGGGGAGTGAAGGTATCTCTTTAGATTGGGCAATCAGGAGAGGTCTCTCTGACAACATAACACTTGAGCTTATTCTAAATGAAGAAAAAAAGATAGTCATGGGAGGATATAGGGTAAGGGAAATGGCACATGTAAAGATCCTAAGCTATATATTAACTTTGCTGGCTAAAGACCAGAAAGATGCTCAGTGTGGCTAGAGCACAGCAATGAAAGTAGAAGATGATGGCAGAGACATTGGTGGGGCCAGGAGATATAGGATTTTGTAAAAGTATGGTAAAGTGCTTGGATTTTATGCTAAGAGCAATGGGAAGCAATTATAGGGTTTTATGTAGGATAATGCATGGTGTGATTTATATTTTAAGATCTCTCTGGCTGCAAAATGTGGTACATATACATTATTGTGTTCAAAAGTGGAAGCAGGAACAGCAGTAAGGAGACTTCTGACCAGGAGAGACATGAGGGTGGCTTGAATTAGAGTTTGCAGCAGTAGCAAAAGGGCTATGTCAAAGGAGTCAGAGTAGATTTTGAAAGGGGCACTGACAGGCTGGCTGATGCACTGGATGCAAGTAGCAGAGTGAAGTGCCATTTATAGATATGATGAAAAATAGAGGAGGAACTGGTCTGAAGGGGAACATCTGGGATTCCAACTGGGATATACTAGTTTGAGATGCCTAATAGAAGGGCTGGTGTCTTACTCAGTCCGGGTTGCTATAACCAAGTACCATAGACTAGGTGGCTTATAAACAAGGGAAATTGATTTCTCACTGTTCTGGAAGCTGGAAGTCCAAGATCAGGGTGCCAGCACGATCAGGTTCTAGTGAGATCCTCTTGTGGGTGACAGACTGCCAAGTTCTTGTTGTATCCTCACATGGGGAAAGAGGACAAGAAAGCCCTCTGAGGTCTCTTTCATTAGAGCACAATTCCCATTCATGAAGGCTCCGCCCTCCTGACCTAATCACCTCCCAAAGGCCTCACCTCCTAATACCATCACACTGAGGGTTAGGATTTCAACATATGAATTTGGGAGGGATACAAACATTCAGTCCACTGCAGGAGTGAACAAAGAGAAGCTGGATATATAAGTCTTGAGCTTTCTAGGTTGGAATTATGGATATAAATTTTGGAGTCATCAGCATATAAATTTAAAGACATGAGACTAGATGAGAGATACTAGGTGGAATGTGAACTAGGACTGGTGCACAGCACCATGTGTAGGTCAGAGAGTGAAGGAGGACCCAGCAAAGAAGCTTGAGGAAAAAAATCACAGAAGCCAAGAGAAGAAAATGCTTAACGAGGGAGAGTTCAGCTCTGTCAACTGCTGGTGAGATGTGTTGTGCAAGATGAGGACAGAGAAGTGACCAGGGCCAGACGAGTGAGGCAAGTGAAGTGCCCGCCCTGCACTGGCAGACCCTGAGAGTGTGCGCCTCCTTAAATATTGCACCTTAGATGCCATAATTGCTTCACCCTAGTCCCAGCCATGCCTTAAAGTGACCCTTGAATTTGGCAAGGAGGTTACTGATGAGCTTGGTGGAATATATGTCAGTGGAGAGAAAAAGACAGAGCCCAACCGGAGTCAAGGATGGAAAGACTGGCAATGAGGAAAACAAAATAGTGAGAGTTGATAATAACACTTGCACTGAATTATTTCTGGGAAGAGAACAGAGAAATGGAGCACAAACTGGAGGAAGATGTTAAGTAAGTGTGGTGGCTTAATGACAGGAAATACTGGAGCATTTTCCTATGCAGATGGGAATGACCCATGGGTGACAAAATTAATGGAAAGCAGAAAATTGCGACCCCAGGGGAGGGAGAAAAAACGTCCCTCCAGCTTCCAGGGGAAAAAGAACTGTAGCCAGATGATCACATTGGAAAGATGCCTGGGTTTCCCTAAATAAAGCAGCCACTTGAAAGTCCACATTTCAGATCAGTAACTGGGGCTGCAGAAGAGGTGCCCTGCTCCCAGATTTTGTTCTAAAAAGCTGGCCCCTTACAACACTAGCAACATTTCAGCCCACGATACCCCGCAATGAAAGGTATTGCTGGATTTGGTGGCACAGCCACTTCTCTAGGGTCACAGGGACATATGGTGGCAATAATGGCTAGCCAGAGAGGAGAGGACTTCTGCGGCAATGACAGTGGCTCAGGCTCAGAGCACAAAGGTGTTCACCAAAACATCTGCAGCATTGATGACATCTGTCACAAAGTAAAGGGGGAGAAGGAAGAAGAGACAAGAGGAGGAGGCGAGGGAGGAGGGGAAGAAAGAGAAGACCTACAAGTACCCCTGCCTAAACTAGGGGTTTTTTGGCTTCCACTTATGGTGCGTACCCTATTAGATATTTTTTATGTTGAGAAATGTTATGACAAGCTAGGCACTGTGCTAGGTGCTGTATATTGTCTTTAATCCACAGAGCGATCCTGAAAGTTGGGTGTTATTATCTCATGTTTACAGGTGAGGAAACTAAGGATCAAAGAAGGCAAATGATTTGTCCATGGTCACAGAGCCATTAGCAAAGCCAGGATTCAAACCAAGTCTGTCTGACTTCAAGGCCTGTGGATGCTGTGGACAGAGGGGCGGAGCAGCCTGCAAAACAGCACTTGACAATGAAATCTGCCAGCCCTGGCTTGCAGAGCAACAGTGAACACAGTCAAGAACCATAGCAAGAACAGGGGCAGCCTGAGGGACACTGCCCAGAAGGGAAGCAACATGGGAAGAGTGGGAGATCAAGCATTTTCCCACTGGGCAGAGATTATGAGGATCTTTTTTGACATTGCTACTGTTACTCTGACCCGGACGGCTGCCCCTTCCGGTTAGGGGGACAGGGGAAATACTGCTACATAACTGCATAATTCTGCAGCTAGGTAAGTGCAGTGTAACTTCCCACTCTGCTCCGAAGTTGCTGCAGCTAAAGGCTTATCTTCATGTGTACAATTAAGTCTCCACAGAGCAGTGTTAGTCCTACTCAAAGACGTCTGTGTTCCCCTCATTTTATGAAAGAATTATGAAAGTGTTCCTTGCTGAGTTGAGTTATGTCTTGAAATCTTTGAAGAAAACTTAAGTCTCTCTGGACTTGCCTGACTCTCTTGAAGTCTGTAAAAACAGAAGGCAAGATAAGGTTGCATAAGCTTCAATTAGAGTTTCTTTTCAAATATCCACAACTTTATACACATAAGAGGAGTAAACTCTCATTATTACTTGCTTGCAGTATAAACATTGATAAGGTTTTAAAATGTGTTTTTCACAGAAGGAACATATTTTCATATATAAAACTTTTTATATTTTCACATTTGGAAAGTAGGAAAATAGGTTGTCTAGATCCTGACTGTGCCTCCCATCTTTATCAAACTCTATAAGGTACCAATTTTTTACCACTGATGTTCTCTTCCTCCCCACCAGTCACCCCAAAAATATGAGGTAAGAGCCACTAGGCCTACCATACACAAAAATCAACTCAAAATGGATCACAGACCTAAGTGTAAAAGCTAAAACTATACAATTTCTAGAAGAAAACATAGAAGAAATTTGTCATGACCTTTGGTTTAGCAAAGAGTTCTTAGAAACAACACCAAAAACGTGTTCTATAAAAGAGAAAAATGAAAAACTGGACTTAATCAAAATTAAAGTCTTTTTCATTTAAAAAGACACCATTAAGAAAATGAAAAGACAAACCACAGACCAGGAGACAGAATTTGAAAATCATATATCTAATAAAGGACTTGTACCCAAAATATGTGTAAAGAACTCTTTCAGCTAAATAATAACAAGGAAACATAACCCAACTTTAAAATAGAAAGAATATTTGAATAAATATTTCATAGCTAAGATGTGTGAATGGTAAATAATCACGCGAAAATTTGCTTAACATCATTAATAGTTAGTGAAATGAAAATTAGGACCACGATGAGATACCACTGTACACCCACTAGAAAGCCTATAATCAAAAAGACAGGCAACTCCAAGTGTTGGTGAGGATGTGGAGAAAGCAGAACTCTCATATGTTGCTGATGGTGGTGTAAGATGGTACAGCTACTTTGGAAAATACATTGGGAGTTTCTTTAAAAATTGAAACGTAAACTTACCATCTTATGCAGCAATTCCATTCCCAGAAATTTACTCTAGAGAAACACATGTCTATGTAAAGGCATGTATACAAATGTTTATAGCAGCATTATTTATAATACACAAAAATTAGAAACAAACCAAATTTCCACCAGCTTGTAAATAGATAAACAAAATGTGGAATTTCCATATAATGGAATACAATTCAGCAATAAAAAGGAACAAACTACTGATTGGTGCTAAAACATGGATGAATCTCAAAAATGTTATGCTAAGTGAAAGAAGACAAATGCAAATGATTACATGATTCCATTTAGATTTACATTCTTCCAAAAGTATGATTCCCTTTAGATGAAATGTCCAGAAATGGAAAATCTGTACCGATAGAAAGCAGATCAGTGGTTGTCTAAGGCTAAGGGTGGGAGTGGGGATGCCAATAGGCACAAAGGAACTCTGAGGGATGATAAAATTGTTCTAAAACAGGATTATAGTGATGATTGCACAACTCTATAAATTCACTAAAAATTATGGTTTTATTGTATATAATTATACCTCAATAAAGTTGTTTAAAAAAAAAAAAAACTTAAAAAAGAAAGAGCCATTAGGTCCCTGCGAGTCAGCAAGATATATCTATTACTTTCGAAAAAGAGTTATTTGCTTCCCTAATGAGAAATATTTTAAGACACCCATTAGATTGGCAAAAAGCTTACAGTCAGATAATGTCACATGGTGGTGAGCTTATCGGTCAGGACGTGCTGTGTTGTACAACAGCAAGAAACAAGCCCAGAATCTCAGTGGTTTAAAACAAGGGACAGCAAACTTTCTGCAAAGGGCCAAATAGCAAATATTTTCAACTTTGTAGGCCACATGGTTTCTGTCTCAACTACTCTACTCTGCCTAGACAATATATAAACAAACAGGCATGGCTGGGTTCCAATAAAACTTTACAAAAGCAAGCAGTGGGACAGATTTGGCCTGTAGAACATAGTCTTCCAACCTCTGATATAAATCATCAATGATTTATTCATAACTCAAACTTAATGTTTATTGGAAAGTCAACTCGACACTTTACTCCATGTCATCTTCACTGAGACCCAATGTGATGAAGAAGTCACTATATGGATCATTAAATTTTTTTGAGGCAGAGTCAAGAGAACGTGATGAATTCCGTACTGGCTCTTAAGGCTCTGCTTACATTTCATTGCCCGGAACAAATCTCATGGCTACACCTAACTTCAAAGGCGGGGGAGAGTGCAATGCCACCATGTGCCTAGAAGGCAGAGAGCTAGAAGTTGTTGGTGAACAATACTTAATTACTACAACAGAGAGAATATAGGGAAATGTGAACTCTCATCCACTTCTGGGAAGAATGTAAGTTGGAAAACCACTTTGGGGAATAATCAAGCACATTTAGCAAAATCAAATATACCCTACAAACAAAAACTTCCACTCAGGTGTGTGCCTTAAAGAATCTCCCACAGAAGTCTACTAAAAAATACATACGAAGATGTTCACTGTAGCACAGTTTGTAACAGAAAAAATTGAATGCAATTTCAACGTCTATCAATAGTGGAAGAGATAGATAAATTATGATATTTTTCACAAAATGGTATTATACATAGCAGTCCAAATGAATAATACAAGGATCAATGAAAATGAATTACTGTATCAGTATGGATACATCTAAAGAAAGTAATTTTGAATAGAAAAGGAAAGTTGCAAAAGAGTACATACACAATGATTCCATTTATGTAAATTATTAAAAACACATTGTTTGTGGAGACATAATATAAAGAAATGGGCATATATTAAGATAATGCTTATCCCTGAGGAGATGTGGGGATTAAGGGGCTTTCTAATGCATCTGCAATGTTGTATTTCATTAAAAGCATCTGAAGAAGTTGTAGCAAATGTTAATATGTATTAAATCTGGATGGTGGAAAATGTGAGTTTCTGTTATATTTCTCTTGTTCTTATTTGTATGCTTGAAATATTTTTAAATTAAAAAGAAAAATAACTACTGCAGCCAGTGTATGATTGTCAGCAGAGAGAAGTGTCAAGGTGATATTAAAATGACACAAAAGAGCAGGCTGAGCTAAAAGCAAGACAATGAGTTGCCCTTACAAGCGTACCAGGGACAAAAAATGAGCCGTGAGAGGGAACAAACCATCATCACTGGCTGAGCAGACTGAAAGCAAAACCATCAGGACTCAACTCTGATTGAGACAAAGTTAATAGTGAATAAAATCCTCAAAAAGTAAAGTTTCATCTTTTTATGCCTTTGAATAATACATCGTGGTCATTTAAGAGATACTTGTTAGGGCTTATAAAAATGACTATGCCTTGTATATCATGAAAGTGTTCCCATATAACAGAAATAAAATGGAAGGGAGGAAGGAAAGAAGGAGGCGAATAAAAAGAGAGAATGAGAGAAACGTGGAAAGGAGTGAGGGAGGCAGTGTACTGCCGAAAGTCAGGTAACTGAGCTCCCATCGTAGCTCTGTTACTTAATTGTCTTGAGCAAGTAACTCTAGCTGTGTGAGTCCAGTTTCTTCCTCCCTCATAAGAGGACAACAACCCATATTCTAGCTCAATATTCTATGATGCTTGAAATATCCATTGAGGTTCACATCTGGGGAAGTGGTATTACTCAGGGATAAAAACCCTCAGCCTCTGTCTGATCCAATGAAAAAAGAACTAGAATAAAAAGTCAGGGTCATGATTCAGCATGAAGGTCAAAGCACACATCATTCCTCAGGGCAGTTCCTATGCTAAGGGTAGGTGGGGTGAGAAGTAAGTGAAGATAACGTAAGGAGACTGCTGGGTTTCAGACTTCCATTTATGACAAGCAGGATCCAATAAACACACCCTCTGTCAGGAAGGCCTAAAAGAGAATTACGAGGACAATCAAAGGTTTACGCCACGTCCAATTTTTCAGGATCCCAGGACAACATAAGAAAATCCAGGAGACCTGATACATTCAAACCTTGAACTTACCCCAAAGTTGGTGTGAAAAGGTTTAGATTACAGGATGTGGGACGAAGTCCTATCAGAGTTGTTTCTAGAACCAATTATATGCCAAGCACTGCACTAACACAAAAAAATAAATAAATAATAATGAATGAGCCACAGATGTTCTCTTCCCATGCCTCGTTCCTCCTCACCAAAATCCCTGTAGCACATCAGCCCCTTCCTGCAGAAGCCATAACAACTTCTAGCATTCCTCTCCAGCCGAGGCTCTTTGCCTTTTAAGTGGGATTGGGCCACTTCAAGCCATTTTCCCTATAGCTATCCAAAGGAAATCATTTGGAGACATAATAAGGAGGGGTGAAGGTACCGGGTAGTACCTGTGAACCAGAGAGGCTCCCTTGAGAAGCAGAACATCACTGGTTTAAAATAATTTCTCTTTAGGATTACAGATAGACATTCTCAGGTGAAAGTTTTCCAAACAATTCAACCATCTCTACTTTACATTTGATAAGATGTCATCCCAAACCAAGATCTTTCCATTAAAGTGTCAAGACTCAGATTTATACAACAGACATAACAATAAAAGCTAAACACTGGGGCAAAGAACGTTAATGGAAGTTATGTACATGCATGAAGGGGAAATGCACCTCTGAGTGTTGTTTATGTAAAAGGCTATTTGTAAGTTTGAGCTTGCATTTCCTCAGACAGTACTTGAAAGTGTTTATATTACTGATGCACTATAAACATTTTTCACATTTTAATTATGCTGTGGAACATCCTGGTTCCAATCAACACAATGAGGAGGGTTTGAAAGTCCATGAGCAAGAAAGATCTCCCATTCATATAGAGTCCAGGCTTTATTCATATAGATATTAACATGTATTTAGTACCTACTATGTGCTAGGATCTCTATTAAACACAGATATTTAGATACTAGCCCCCTTCTGCTGCCTGGATAATGAGGTTTCCCCTTAATGCCCTCAAGTTGACATGAGGACAAAATTTTCTATGTGGCAGAGAGAGGCAGTAGGTCAGCAGAATGAGGCAAACAGGGGCCAGATCTCGAAGGATCTTATGTGTCAGACCATATATAACCTTGAAAACTATGAAAAACATGGAAATTTTTAATCTGAGGAGATATGGGATCAGATTTTCTTTTGTAAAAGATCTTTCTGGCCAAAGCAGAAACAACAAGGTATAAATAGATGCAAGGAGATGGGTTCAGGGTCCCTGTGGTAATACAGAGCTTGAGTAAGGGTGAAGTTTCAGTACGTACATTGACATAATTTGGCAGCCAAATGACTTGGAGGTAAAGGATTGAAGGCAAGGATAACTCACTGTTTCCTGCTTCAGTGGTACTGGACAAGAAATGGTACCATTGGCTGAAAGAGGGGATAGAAGAAGCAAAGATTTGCAAGGAAAGGAGAGTGATAGACAATGAGTTCAGTGTTGAACATGCTGAGTCTGAGGTACCTGTGGGCAGTCCCTGTGGAAATGTCTAGAAAGCCGTAGGAAATGTGCCTAGAGCTCAGAAAAAATATAAATACTTGAGACTTTGGGTGTAAGTGAGCTCCTGTAAGGAGAGTCTCTGATGGAAGAGATTAATAATAATAACAATACTAATAATAGCCCACGCTTAAAGAGGGCTTCCTCTGTGCCAAGCCCCGGCCTAAGCCCTTTACATACATTAACTGATCTCTTCATAGAAATCAGATGAGGTAGGCATTATCATTACCTCCTTTTGCGGCTTGTGTGACTAAGGCATAGATAATTTAAGCAACTTGCCTGAGGTCACATGTAGCTGTGTGATGAGCAGTTAGTGCTGGAGCTGAGCTATGAACCCAGACAGATTGTCTCCAGCCTGTGCTCTTAATCTCTATACAATACAGCCTTCTTCCTAAGACAGGATAGCCACAGAGGCAACGCTGGACAGCAATGAGGTGAGAGGAAGGAAAGGATCACTTGAAGAATATTGAGAATAGGAAGCTAAAAAAGAGAATGGGAAGACAAAGGGAAGAAATAGTTTTAAGAATTAGGAAGGGGTCAGGAACGTCAAAATATCATTAGCCCATATCATTTGTAAACACACAGGAGGAGAAAAGAAAATTTTTAAAAAAGAAACTAAATAAAACTTACACGTGATCAAGTAATAACGCTGAAATATTTCTGTTGAAATTATAAAGGATTTCTGTCCCCACTGACCACATAAACATGAGGAGGTCATGCAATGAAATATGAATTTCCGAGTACAGATATATGCTATTGAAAATAAAGTGTCCTTCCGTTCCTCTTCTGTACAGTGATCTGGAGTTCAGCTTTGCCTCTTGGTAGGTAAAGGCCACTGAAAACTACGATGATTCATCCTACTGGGACATCCTACCCAAAGGAGACAGAGAGAGATTAGTGAGAGGACTTCCCAGCAATGATATTAAATCCAACTTGGCCAGCACTAACTCTCCACTGCCACTGCCAAAGAACTGAAAAGTGGAGGAAGAGAAAAGGCAGATTTGCAATCCATACTTGAAAGAGCCACAGTCAGATGAAAAACAAACAAACATCCTTAAAGCCTTTAGATAGGCTCATGGAAGTTGTTGATGTGCGTAAACCTTGACATATCATGCATATTCCAAGAGCCTCCAAAAAACTGATCATCTCTAAATTGAATCTTTCATCCCCAAAGAGAACTGTAAAGCCAAACTTTAGAAAGCCTATTCTTTTCTCCTTTTCAACTGGGAAAATACACTGAAATATCTTGCTCTGAAAAGTTAGGAATTGGTATCTCATTAGCTACACTCTCTCCTTCAATGGCAATATATCTCCCTCTTGTGGATTTTTGGGATATTTCCACCCAGGAGAGTTCTTTCCAACTTACACCCCAACTTAATCACTAGGTTGCATTGCATAACTATAAGTATAAATAAAAGATGGGATATCTACCATATCCTCCTACTAACCGAAGTCCTAGATAGAATACACACCCTAGCAACTCACATTCATTCTTCTTCTGGAAATGAAGTAGCCGTTAACAAACTGTGATCATGCATCGAATATTTATTGAGCTATTATGAAACAATTGAGCTATTATGAAACAAACAGTGAAGTGTGCTGAAGTCCTGTGACTATGAAACTGATGTTTTTCCTTATATGGACAAAAAGTAAGTCAATATAAGAATTAAATTCCATCACTCTTCACAGAGATAACACCACCAGACAGAAACACTACTGAGTTTTTGTACTTCTACCTCAAAATTTTGCAATATCTACCCTACCTTTTCCTGTTTTCTCCTGTTTCAGAAAAGAAAGTATCATTCCTTTCCAAGAGTAACCCTTTTACCACTTTTCTTAGCTCCATCCTCCTCTCCTGGCTCCTTTTCCTCCACCTGCAATTTTGTTCAGGTCTCTTTCATCCCCTCCGCTGATGCTTCTTTGAACTATTTTGAGGCCCACTGTAACTATTCCCATTAGAATTAAGCTCCAATCATTCAATAATGAATCCCCAGCACCAACTACAGTGCCTGGTACATAGTAGGTATCAATAAATTTATTTTTTATGGTTTTTGTCTATGAATTTTTTAATTGAAATATAATTCATACTATAAAATTCACCCTTTTAAAGTACACAGTTGGGTTTTTAGCATATTCACAAAGTTGAATGATAGTGGTACAATCTTCACCACTATCAGTAAATTCTTTTCCTTTTTTTCAGCTTTATTGAAGTATAATTGACAAATAAAATTGTAATATATTTAAAGTTCATAATGTGATGATTTAATATAACTATACATTGTGAAAGAATTCCCACCATTGAGTTAATTAACACATCCATCACCTCACATATTTATCTTTTTTTTTTTTTTTGGTGAGAACACTTAAGTTCCACTCTCTTAGCAAATTTTAATTATAGAATACAGTATTATCAATTATAGTCACCATTATACATTAGGTCCTCAGACTTTATTTCTCTCCTAAAGTTTATACCTTTTTGTCAACCTCTTCCTCTTTGCCCCATGTTCCAGCCCCGACAACAACCATTCTACTCTCTGTTTCTATGAGTTCAACTTTCTTTTTTTTTTTTTTTTTTAGATTCCACATATAAGTGAAACAATACAGTATTTCTCTTTCTCTGTCTGGCTTCTTTCACTAGGCATAATGCCTTCCAGGTCCATCTATGTTGTTGCAAATGGCAGGATTTCCTTCCTTTTTAAGTCTGAATAATATTCCACTGCATATATACACACCACATCTTTATCTGGGCATCTGTCGACAGACACTTAGGTTGTTTCCATACCTTGGCTATCACAAATAATGCTGCAGTGAACATAGGAGTACAGATCTCTCTTCAAGATGATTTCATCTCATTTGAATATATACCCAGAAGTGGGATTGCTGGATCATATGGTAGTTCAATCTTTACTTTTTTTAATAACCTCCATACTGTTTGCCATAGTGGCTGTACCAATTTACATTCTCACCAACATGAATTCTCCATCAAGGATTCCTTATTCTCCACATCCTCACCAGCATTTGTTATCTATTTCTTTTTGATAATAGCCATCCTAAAAAGTGTAAGGTGGTATCTCATGGTTTTGATTTGCATCTCCCTGATGATTAGTGATGTTGAGCACCTTTTCATGTACCTCTTGACCGTTTGTATGTCTTCTTTTGAAAAATGTCTATTCAAGTCCTTTGAGTATTTTTTAATTGGGTTATTTATTTATTTATTTATTTTGGCTATTGAGTTCTATGAGTTCCTTGTATAGTTTGGATATTAACCCCTTACTGTATATGTGATTTTTAAATATTTTCTCCTATTCCATAGATTCCCTTTTCATTTTGTTGATGGTTTCTTTTGCTTTGCAGAAACTTTTTAGTTTGATATGGTCCCCACTTGTTTATTTTTGCTTCTATTGCCTTTGCTTTTGGTGTCAAATCCAAAAACTCATTGCCAAGACCAACGTCAAGGAGCTTATGTTCTATATTTTCTCCTAGGAGTTTCATGGTTTTTGGTCTTACATTCAAGTCTTTAATGCATTTTGGGTTCATTTTTGTGTATGGTGTAAGACAAGGGTTCAGTTTCATTCTTTTGCATGTGAATATCCAGTTTTTCCAACACCATTTAATGAACAGAATATCCTTTCCCCATTGTATATTCTTGACTTCTTCATCAAAAATTAATTCATGATATATGTGTGGGTTTATTTCTGAGCTCTCTACTCTGTTCCATTGATCTATGTGTCTGTTTTTATGCCAATACTCTACTGTTTTTATTACTATAGTTTTGTAATATAGTTTGAAAATAGGAAGTATGATGCCTCCAGCTTTATTCTTTTTTGTCAAGATTGCTTTGACTGTATGGGGTCTTTTGTGGTTCCATACAAATTTTAGGATTGTTTTTTCTATTTCCATGAAAAATGTCATTGGAATTTTGACAGAGATAGTATTGAATCTATAGATTTCTTTGGGTAGTAGGGATATTTTAGCAGTATTAATTCTAAATCAAAATTAGACCCCGAATAAAAAAGGAGAGAGTAAAGTCAAGAGTGAACTATAAGATAATAAATTTGTGTTATTCTAAGCCACCAAGTTTGTGGTAATTTGTGAGAGCAGAAAAGGAAACTAATACAATCATTTCTCATTATTTAACATGACTTTTTAATGTGGATGGTCTTCCTGGCAATTTGAAAGGACTCAGTGGTCAATTTCCAATGATGGATGAGAAGCAACTTAGAATTAGAAAATACATGACAAATAAATAAAGAATTTTGATATTATTTTATTTTAAATTGCCCCAAAAGGATTTACATAGTATGATAGTTAATATTGTGTCAACTTCACTGGGCCACAAGGTGTCCAGATTAATCATTATTGCTGGGTGTGTCTGTGAGGGTATTTCCAGAGGAGATCAGCATTTGTATCGGTGGTGGACTCAGTAAAGTAGATTGCCCTCCTCAATGTGTGTGAGCATTATCCAATCTGTTAAAGGCCCTAATAGAACAAAAAGCAGAGGACTGGAATTATACCACCGGCATTCCTGTCCAGCTTACAGAGGGCAGATGGTGGGACTTCTCAGCTAGTATAATTGCATGAGCCAATTCCTGGTAATAAATCTCCTTATATACATGAAATATACAAACAGATATATATATATAGTACTACGTATATACTAATATATATAGTATTACATACATACTAATATATATAGTATTACATATATACTAATATATAATATACATATACTATTGATATACTATTGATTTTATTTCTCTGGAGAACCCTAATACACACAGTTAGGCAAAACTAGATAATCTCAATGATAACCTTTCTATGCACTTTGACCCTTCTATCTCACTCAACTAGATGTGTCTTTTGGCTGAAATCACAATATACACTACTAAATTAGAAAATCCTATAGATTTTGTGATGTTAAACTTCATTCACTTGTTCAAGCATATAAACAAAGTGAACTACCACATAAGGTACATTTTAATTTGCTACAAAATTCTAAAAATATATGTGAGCTCTCAGTGATAATTTGAAAACAAGTGAGATGTGTGAACCTAATTTATATTAAATATAGCCATTCCATAATTTTACTACTAGAAACTTGTGTTACGTACTATAGTCAACTAACATTTTCACCTGAAAAGTGAAATGACACAAAACAATCTACACTCATTCCAACAGACAGTTTGTTATTACTATGGTCTGAATGTTTGTGTCCCCCCAAAATTCATATTCTGGAATCCTAGTGCCCAAAGTGATGGTGTTAGGAGTCAGGGCTTTGGGGAGGTGATTAGGTCACGAGAGTGCAGCCTTCATGAATGAAACTAATGCTCTTATAAAAGAGACCCCAGAGAGTTCCCTCACCCCTTCCACCATGTGAAGATACAACAAGAAGTCAACCCGGAAGAGGACCTCAATGGACCATGCATGCATCCTAATATTGGATTTCCAGCTTCCAGAATTGTAAGCAATACATTTCTGTTGTTTATAAGCTACCTAGTTTATGGCATTTTGTTATAGCAGCCAGAATGGACTAAGACAGTTACATACTATTCTCTTTCTAGTGGTCATTTTGTCCCCATTTGATGTCTAGAAGAAAGAAAAAGTGATATGGTTTTCCTTAGGAAAGGCAAAGAAACAAATGAATGAGGTATTTCCAACCTCTACCTCAAGACTCCAAAATAAAGGAAACTGTCGATGAACTGAAATGTTTCATTTTTAAATCAATAGAGTGGTGCTTCTCAACCTATAAAGGTATAATTATTCGAGAACCCCATCCTAGAGAGCACAAGTGCCAGGAGCTACATGGTTTATTATCTTTCCACACTTTAGTTTCTCTAGAATGTAGGATTCCCAAAGGGATTTATACTATTTCATGACAACCCCTGAGCATAAAATTAATAAAGAGGGTAAGAGAAAATTTGCTTTAGAGATTCAGAACTGATTAACGTAAGCCATACCCGTCCGTCACTCTCTGGAAGCCAATTAAGCAAAGTACTCAAATGTAACACTTTAACACCATAAATTAAAATTGGCAAAAAGTTTAAATTCTATCATAAAGTTAACCATTGTAAGTGAAGTAGCTGTGAAATGTACCTTATAAAAATAAAGTATATTTATGTCCCAATTGCTAAGCAAAATAAAGAAAATTTTTATTGTGAAACAGCCAAAATGACATCGATCTTTTCTAGCTTTCCATTAGGGGGAAAGAGGATCTTTGCACTATGAGGTATGTGAAATTAATCTTTTTCAGAGATACTATTCTGCAGAGCCTTATAAAAAAAAAAAAAAAACATGCAGAATCCATAAAAATAAAGATGGATAACTCACCAGATTACATGTTCCTCCCCTGTGAACTGTTGAAGTTAACTCAGGGCCACAGCACAGTTAGAAACAGAAGGAAGGGGATTCATGGTCCTGATTTACTCTTTTCTCTCTGTAATTTATATGATGTCAGACAGTATCACACCCAACCATATCCCCCACACAAGAAATAAAGAAATGAATAGATTGATAGATTAGATAAACTAGTCCTTTAACTCTGTCTTCTATGCATGCTCTCAAAACATGTTATTTTCGTTTTTTTTAACTCTTGTCAAACACCTGGCTACTGAACCGTGGCTTTTATGACACAATCAGGAAAAAAGTCATGATGAGGGAAGACGAGTCCCATGTCTCTCTTCTCCCATTTCCACACTATCCTTGACATGAAGAGGAAGCTCTCCAAAGTTTACGTGCCACGGATAAAACCCAAGCCTCATCCCTCACTACACCAACTTTCACGGCATTATCTGCCTGGAGACTCAAACAAACTTATCTCTTTATTCCTGATTCATTTATCACCTCAAGAAGCCTATTCATCCCCGCCTCTACCTGGACTCTTCTTACCAGATAGCTGTGTACTTACCCTTTTATGAACTCATCTTCTACCCACCTCCAAATCTTGAAACACTTCCAATGTGCCCTCTGGAACCCACAATCAATCATCAGCAAAATCCCTTTTCTCCTTAATATTGTCAAATAGACTTGGGTCTCCCCTCAGGAGAGGGCTTCCCTTCATCTCATCACACTATCAACACACTACCCCTCCTTGTTGCAATTATCTATAGACCTGGGTCCTTCCCCACTCCTTGAAGAATTAAGCTCCTAACTCATTGTCACTTCCAGCACTCTATGTGTCATTATTCTGGGTGATTTCAATATCTACCTGATGATCCTTCCAATCCATTTGAGCTCATCATCTCCAATGATCTTGTCTTCTACCTATCGCAGCCACCTTGTCATTATCAATAACAGCAATTCCCCCATAAACTCAATATCAAATATCCCACTCTCCCACCACCGCCCCTTGTCCTTCCAGCTCTTTCTTCTAATATCCCAATACCAATGGGAACCCATTACTTTTTCCCACATTCTAGTCACATATTTACTATTCTCCTTATGTAGTTTAGAATCCATAGACCATTATCTCTCTTTGTATAAAATTTCAACTCTCTTGTCCTCCTCTTACCTCATGGTTCTAACTTGGCAAAACTTGTATCACAGTTAAATCCAACTCTCCACCTGCTCTATCCCAGCACCATGAAGCTGAATGTGCCTAGAGAAAAACAACCTTGTTATATCTTTAAATTGTGATCACTAATCTCAGAGACTTTTAGTGCTGCCCAGTGAATGAACTATTTTTCTCTTCTCCACTCAATTTTCTCATTCTCCTAAAGGACTTTTTCATACCTCTTCTTTCACCCTAAAACTCCAGCACCTCCTCATCTTCACTGAGAGTTTTGCCTCCTATACCTCTAAGGAAAGAAAAGTTCTAGAAACTACTGCCACCACCTCCACCCAGCTACACATATTCCACCTTCCTCTCTGTTACTATAGGTGAATTTTCCAATTTTTCTCATCTAGCGCCAACTCCTCTACTTAAGCACTGAATCCCATAATCTCTCAAGTAAATGCTAATGCTCCAGAATTCTCTCTTCTCTCTTTCCTGATTTTTTTTTTTATCTCTACTAGATCTGTTCTGTTAAGCATAAAATCACCAATTCACCAATACTTCTGTTGTCAAGGTCACTTCCTTGTTGCTAAATGAGGTCTCAGTCTTTGAACTACATGACATGTCTGCAGTATTTGACTTAGTTGATCATACCTTCCTCCTTGAAAGACTTTCTTCACTTAGCTTCCAGAATCCCGCACTCTTCTGGTTTTTCTCCTATCAATGGGCCACTCTTCAGTTTCCTTTACTGGCTCCTCTTCCCCTTTATGACCACAACATCGGAGGACCCTAGAGCTCAGTCTCCGGATCTCTTTACCTACACTTATGTTGTTGATGATATATCAAACTATAGGCTGATGACTCCTGGATTTGTGTTTTCAGCCCTGACCTCTCTAAAAAACTCCAGTCTCAAATATCTAACTGAATTAGTCATGCACTGCTTTAATAATGCTATATAACAAATAATTCAAAAACCTCAGTGGCTTATGATGATAATGCATTTCTTGCTCATTTATCTGCAGGTCTGCCAAGGCATCTCTGCTTCAGGCTATAGGTTCAGTTCAGGTCTGCTCCACATATGTCTCATTCTGGGACCGGCAGCTCCTAAAGGGCATGCTCTTCACATGGCAGAAAGTGAAGTCTTTAAAGGGCCTGCCAGAGTTTTGCTATACCACCCTATGGCCTCAGCTTGACTGGCACACTGTTACTTCCATCCTCATTTAACTGGCCAAAGAAAGTCGCACGGTCAAGCCCTGCATCAATGAGTCAGAGAAGTATACTTCTCTGGAGGATGAGGTGGCAAGGAAGAATTGTGAACAAACAATATACTCTACAGCACCAACTCCCTATTCAACATCTTCACTTAGATGTCCAACAAGCATTTCAAATAAAAACCTCAAAACTTGTCATGAACAAAGCTGATTTTACACCCTAAATCTGCTTCTCTCACAATCTTCCCCATATCTGAAAAAGACAATACCAGCATTTTAGTTGCTCCCAAAGCCTTAAAGTTATCATTGACTTTCTTTCTCTCTCACATCACATCCAATCGTATTGGCTTTACCTTTAAATATGCCTAGAATCTGTCCTCTTCTCATCAACTCCATTGTAACCACCTTGGTTCAAGTCACCATCACCTCTTATCAGGAGCATAATAATAGTCTCCTAACCAGTCTCCATATTTCAACTCTCATCCTCCTATAGTGTATTCTCTATACGACAACCAAGAGGTATGTTACCAAGAAGTATGTGGTCTCTCCCTCAATTCTGTGAGAGGTGTGTACTCCCTGACCCATTGATGCTGGGGTAAGCCATATGACTTCCTTTAGCCAGTGGATTATGTGAAGGGGCATTATGCAAACAGAGGCTTTAAGTCTGCTGTAGTGGTTTGGCTTGACCACTTGTGCTTCTGTCATCTGCCTTGAAAAGAATATTCCTGGAGTTGCCTCTGGTCCCTGAATGAGAGTCATGTGGATCAAACCTGAACCAACCCACAGAGAGCACCCAAGCCCAGGGAAGCCTAGCAGAGCCCAGCAAGTCAGATCCAACCTGCAAGCCCATTAGAAAGAAATAAATGCTTGTTGCTGAAAGCCACTAGATTTTGGAGGTTGTTTGTTATACAGCGTTATTACAGCAAAAACCTGAGGATATTTTCGTACATAGCAACAACATCGTCTAGAAATATACTTTTAGAACACTTTTTCCATTCATTTTTTTCACCACATCTCACAAAGGGTTTCATCCTTTCTCTAGTACCCAACTACCTCTGTCATTCTTTGTTCTTCAATGATAACTTCATGAAGCAATAGTTCAAACATATTCATCTCCTTTTGCACATTTCCCAACATGCTTTCACTCCCAAATCAGGTTTACATCTTGACATCACAGAGACCATTTTCTCAAATGTCACTCATTCCTTTACCAAAAGGGCAGATATGACACAGAGCTGGGGCAGTACCAATCATGACATCTGTGTCCATCAATAAGTGACAAGTGAAGAATTAAGTTGAATTGGGGCAAAAATGTAAAGCAACTTGAGAAGCACTATTTTTTTCAGTCTTTGAGGTTTTTATCCCATCCTCTTTCTTTCAATTCGTATATTAAAAATTAAAATAATTCATCCACTGGATGTGGAATCAACCTCAGTTTTCTCAAAAACTAGTGTGGTAATTTTTTATAATGGCACATAACTTCTCTGGCCCCTCTTATTTTCGTTCATAAATTTAGAAAGCTAAACTGCATGGTTTTTTAGCAGAAACTCCTAGGAACTTTTCAGAATTCACATAACCATTGGACTCCCTACTCCTAATCCAATTCTGATACAACCCCTTAGGGCAGGTGGGATTTTGGCAATATGAAAACATTCGGCAATTGATTTCTTGTCTTCTCAAGTCGCATTGCACAACCCCTGACACATGTGCACACTGGTCATTCAGGACCATTGAGGCAGATGTTCTCCAACATCCTCTTAAATACTTACTAGGTGCGTTTATCTCCTAGAGATTGTGGTCTGAACACGTTAACTCAAATAATATTTTGTATTTCTAATGCAATATATCTATATCATCTAATAAATATAAGCTTTCTTTTTTCCTTTTACAATATCCATCAAAGCACTAGATGTTAATAAATATTTCTATGTTAATTTACTTTCCCGGATCCCCAAAATACCATATATGCAAGTGCTCTTATGCCAAGCTAGCAACTTTGCAGTGATATATACTAATTTCTTCTTATAACCCGTAGCATAGAGGCTAAGAAATAATTTAAAAACTAGTGTGAGTTTGAGTATTGTTGTCTATTTTATATATAAATTTTTCCCACCACAGAAACATTTGAAGAATTACGATAATTAGATGTTTTCTTCTTTTCGTTATCTCCCTATTCTGAAAAAAAAAATGGTTACATATTTTTAATTTAATTTGCATTTTTAGGATGTGAATGCATTTCTTTTTTTCATCCGTATCTTCAGCCATTTCAATACAAACTCATATACACATCCACGCACCCAACTTCTAAAAGTCTAATACCCCTGCTGCACAGACAGACATCAAGCGGTTTCCAAGGGAACACTGCTGCAAGGCAATGATCCTATTAAAAAGATTCTTCTGAGAACAAATATCCATTCTCTTCAATATCATTCAGAAGCATTAAATTAGAGCCACTCCTCGTGAAACGAAGAGAACAATCCTGCACTTAACCATCACGGGATAGCAGAGAACGTTGCCCTTAAAAGCATAATTATTCTACAGGGCAGCAGTATGGGTATGGACCATTAGCTCTGACAGTGAAAACCTTCCAGCTCCTCGACAATTGAAAAGTTGCTTGAGATGACAAGAGATCTACAAATTATGATTATCTTAAAATCAGAGAATTAGGCCACGTCGCTGAAAGGGCCCTCCAGAGATCTGATGCCCAAGTCCTCTGGCTTAGGCAGGGAGGATAGCCAGAAACTAGTCTTGTTGAGCAGTCTTTAAGGGTGCTGCTTGCCTAGTATTAGCCATCAGAGCACTAGAACACCTCTTATTTTTGTGTGTGTGTGTGAGGAGGACTAGCCCTGAGCTAACATCCAATGCCAATCCTCCCCTTTTTTCTTGAGGAAGACTGGCCCTGAGCTAACATCCGTACCCATCTTCCTCTACTTTATATGGGACGCTGCCACAACATGGCTTAACAAGCAGTGCGTCGGTGCACGCCCGGGATCCGAACCTGCGAACCCCGGGCCACTGCAGCGGAGCGCGCGCACTTAACAGCTGGACCACCAGGCGGCCCCTAGAACACCTCTTAAAAATGGTTATTTTTAGTAGCTTTCTCAATACACAACAATAAAATTTAGAAAACATAGAAAAGCACACAGAAAAAATAAAAATCAACCATACTCCTACCACCCAGAGAGCCACTGTTAACATTTTGGGGCATAGTTCTAAACTTATTCTGTGACTCTATATTGGCATTTTTTTTTTTTTGTGAGGAATATCGGCCCTGAGTTAACACCTGCCAATCCTCCTCTCTTTCTGCTGAGGAAGACTGGCCCTGGGCTAACATCCATGCCCATCTTCCTCCACTTTATATGGGACGCAGCCACAGCATGGCTTGACAAGTGATGTGTTGGTGTGCGCCCAGGATCCGAACTGGCGAACCCCGGGCCGCCGCAGCAGAGAGCGTGCAATTAACCACTTGCACCACCGGGCCGGCCCCTATATTGGCTTTTTTAAAGGCTCAAATGAGACCGTAGCATACACACTACTTCATAACGTATATTTTCACAAAATATCTTGTTGTAAATATTTTCTCCATATTACCAAATATTCTAATAAAGATTTTTTTTGTGAGGAAGATCAGCCCTGAGCTAACATCTATTGCCAATCCTCCTCCTTTTTCTCCCCCCTTTTCTTTTTACCTTTCTTTTTTTTTCTCCCCAAAGCCCCAGTAGATAGTTGTATGTCACAGTTGCACATCCTTCTAGTTGCTGTGTGTGGGACGCCGCCTCAGCATGGCCAGACAAGCAGTGCGTTGGTGCGCCCCCGGGATCCGAACCCAGGCCGCCAGTAGCAGACTGCATGCACTTAACTGCTAAGCCATGGGGCTGGTCCTCTAATAAAGATTTTTAATGTCTGCAGTGAATTCCAACTTACCATACTGGAATTTATCTCTGAAGTTTCACTCTTATAACTAATAGGGTACCAGACACCCTCAAAAATATAATTTTATGTACAAGCCATATAATTTCCACAGGACAAATTCTTAGAAGGAGAATTGCTGGATCATAGAATATAAGTGTGTTAAGACTTTTGATCCACTTTGTCAAAATATTTCTCAGAAAGATAATAACAATTGCAAGTCCACCATCAGTGTGTGAGAATTGCCACCAGAAACGGCACTGGAATCCTCAGACAAGGTCCACCCAGGGCAGTGGTATCTGTACACAGCAATGACAAGAGGGATTCTGCCACCTCTTAAAGGCCAGAAATCGGTTTACTGAGAAATATTAGATTTACACTGAAAAGTAAGAACTAAGTCAGGTTTACTAATAATGTTAATTTATAAATACTTCTAAGCATCTGTGGATACTCCACAGAAGAACTGTAGCAGAAAGTTCTAGTTCCTCCTCAAAAATGGGAATAGCAAGCCAGAGCTAAAAGAGTCGTGTCTCTTTGGCTTGGTCTAGAAACATCTTCCTGGCTTAACAGAGCCTCCTGTTAGTGCTTAGCATCACTCTTTTCTTACACATCTTTGTGATAGGATAAAAGGACCCTTGATACAAATGCCTGATTATCAGAGAGCATAAACTCAATCAGCTACAAAACCCAGACAGGTATATAAAGATACAAACCTTGCCAATTTAAAAACACTGGGAAGTAGCGGAGCCTGTAGCAAACTGGAGTAAAGTAACTCAAATTCAAATTTTTTTATCATGAAAGACAGATTATATTATGGAAGCACTTTACTTTTTTAAAAAAACTATTTTTTTAGAGCAGTTTTAGGTTCACAACAAAATTGAAAGGAAGGTACGGAGATTTCCCATATACCCCTTCCCCTACATGCATAGCCTCCTCCCCCATGATTAACGTCGCGCACCAGAACGGTACTATTTTTTACCAAGGATGAACCTACATTGACACATCATAATCACTGAAGTCGATAGTTTACCTTAGGATTCACTCTTGGTGAGGTACATGCTATGGATTTGGACAAATGTACAATGACATAAGTCCCTCATTACAATATCATACAGAATATTTTCACTGCCCTAAAATCTTCTGTGCTCTGCCTATTCATCTGCCCCCATGTCCAAACCCTGGCAACCACTGATTGTTTTATTGTCTCCACAGTGTTGCCTTTTCCAGAATATCATATAGCTGGAGTCATACCAGTATGCAGCCTTTTCAGACTGACTTCTTTCACTTAGTAATATGTATTCAAGGTTCTTCCATGTCTTTTCATGGCTTTAAAGCTTATTTCTTTTTAGCACTGAATAGTATTCCATTGTCTGGATGTACCACAGTTTATTTATCCATTCACCTACTGAAGGACATCTTGGTTGCTTCCAAGTTTTGGCCATCATGAATAAGGCTGCTGTAAACATCCCTGTGCAGGTTTTTGTGTGGACATAAATTTTCAACTCCTTTGAGTAAATACCAAGGAGCACGATCACTGGATCCTATGGTGAGACTATGTTTAGTTTTGTAAGAAACCACCAAACTGTCTTCCAAATTGGCTGTACCGTTTTACATTCCCACCAGCAATGTATGTAAGTTTCTGTTTCTCCACATTCTGACTAGCATTTGGAGTTGTCAGTGTTCCAGATTTTGGCCATTCTAATAGGTATGTAGTGGTATTTTATTGTTGTTTTAATTTACATTTCCCTGATGATGCACTATGTGGAGCATTTTTTCATATGCTTATCTGCCATCTGTAAATCTTCTTTGCTGGGTGTCCAGAGTCTTTGGTCCTTTTTTTTTTATAAGGAAGATTAGCCCTGAGCTAACACCTGTTGCCAACCCTCCTCTTTTTTGCTGAGGAAGATTGGCCCTGAGCTAACATCTGTGCCCATCTTCTTCTAGTTTATGTGGGACGCCTGCCACAGCGTGGCTTGGTGAGCGGTGCATAGGTCTGCGCCTAGGATCTGAACCTGCAAACCCTGGGCCGCCAGAAATGGAGCACGTGAATCCAACCACTACGCCACCGGGCCAGCCCCAGTTTGGTCCGTTTTTCAATCAAGTTGTTTGTTTTCTTACTGTTGGGTTTTTGGAGTACTTTGTATATTTTAGATAACAGTCTTTTATCAGATCTGTCTTTTGCAAATATTTTCTGCCAGTCTGTGTCTTGTCTTCTAATCCTCTTGACATTGTCTTTCACAGAACAGAAGTTTGTAATTTTAATGAAGTCCAGCTTATCAATTATCTCTTTCATGGCTTGTGCCTTTGGTGTTATATCTAAAAAGACATCACCCTACCCAAGGTCATCTAAGTTTTCTCCTATGTTATCTTCTAGGAGTTCTATAGTTTTGCACTTTATATTTAGGTCTATGACCCATTTTTAGTTAATTTTGTGAAAAGTGCAAGGTCTGTGTCTAGACTCACTTTTCTGCACGTGGATGTTTTTTGCATGTGCTGTCCAGCATTATTTGTTGAAGAGACTATCTTTGTTCCACTGTACTGCCTTTGCTTCTTTGTCAAAGATCAGTCGACTATATTTATGGGGTCTATTTCTGGGCTTTCTATTCTGTTCCACCGATTTCTTTTTCTGTTCTTTCACCAGTATTACATTGTCTCAATAGCTTTATAGCAAGTCTTGATGCCGGGTAGCGGCAGTCCTCCAAATTTCTTCCTCTCCTTCTCTGTTGTGTTGGCTATTCTGGGCCTTTTGTCTCGCCATATAAACTTTGGAATCAGTTTGTCAATATCCATAAAATACCTTGCTGAGATTTTTATTGGGATTGCATTGAGTATATAGATCAAGTTGGGAAGAACTGACGTCTTGACTATATGCAGTCTTTCTAACCCTGAACATGAAATATCTCTCCATTTATTTAAGTCTTTGATTTCATTCATCAGCATGTTGTAGTTTTCCTCATATAGATCTTGTACGTATTTTGTTAGATTTATACGTAAGTATTTCATTTTTGGGGTGCTGATGTAAATGGTATTATGCTTTTAGTTTCAATTTCCACTTGTTCATTGTTGGTATATAGCAAAGCAATTGAATTTTATCTATTAACCACGTATCCTGCAACCTTGCTAAAATTGCTTATTAGTTTCAGGGTTTTTTTAATCAATTATTTTGGATTTTCTACATAGATGATCATGTCATCTGTGAACAAAGACAGTTTTATGTCTTCCTTCCCAATCTGTATACCTTTTATTTCCCCTTCTTGCATTGTTATATTAACAAGGACTTCCCATATGATGTTAAAAAGGAATCCTTGCCTTGTACTTGGTCTTAGTGGGAAAGCTTCCAGCTTCTCACCATTAAGTACGATGTTAGCTGTAGGATTTTTGTAGATAGTCTTTATCAAGTGGAGAATGTTCCCCTCTATTCCTAGTTTACTGAGAGGTTTTATCGTGAATGGGTATTAGATTTTGTCAAATGCTTTTTTTTTGCATCTATTGATATAATCATGTGATTTTTCTTTGTTAATCTGGAGGTGATGGATTGCATTAGTTGACTTTTGAATGTTGAACCAGCCTTGCATACATAGGACAAATACCACCTGATCATGATGTATAATTCTTTTTATACATTGTTGGATTCAATTTGCTAATATTTTGTTGAGGATTTCTGCATCTATGTTCATGAGAGATATTTCCCTGCAGTTTTCTTTTCTTGTAATGTCTTTGTCTGGTTGGTATTAGAGTAATACTCACCTCATGGAATGAGTGAGAATGTAGTCCCTCTGCTTCTGTCCTCTGAAAGAGATTGTAGAGAATTGGTATAATTTCTTCCTTAAACATTTGGTAGAATTTACCAGTGAATTCACCTGGGCCTGGTGCTTTCTGTTTTGGAAGTTTATTAATTATTGATTCAATTTCCTTAATAGATATCGGCCTATTCAGATCATCTATGTTTTCTTGTGTAAGCTTTAGCAGAGTATGTCTTTCTAGAAATTGGTTTGTTTCACCTAGATTATCAAATTTGTGGGCAAAGAGTCGTTCATGTTATTCCTTTATTATCCTTTTAATTTCCATAAGATCTGTAATCATGTCCCCTCTTTTATTTTGATATTAGTAATTTGTATCCTCTTTCTTTTTTCATAGTTAGACTGACTAGAGGCTTATCAATTTTATTGACCTCTTCTAAGAACCAGCTTTTGGCTTCATTGATTTTTTCTATTTATTTCCTGTTTTCAATTTCATTGATTTCTGCTCTAAGTCTTATTATTTCTTTTCTTTTAGTTACTTTGGATTTAATTTGCTCTTTTTCTAGTTTCCTCAGATGGAAACTTAGATTATTGGTTTTATATCTTTCCTCTTTTCTAATATATGCATTCAAGGTTATAAGTTTCCCTCTAAGCACTGTTTGCAGCATCCCACAAATTTTGGTAAGTTGTGTTTTCATTTTTATTTCCAATTTATTTTTTAAAGTATTCTGACAGTCAAGCAAAACACATTGAGGGGAAAATTTCACTCATGGACCTCCATATTATAATTCTATTTTTTCGGGTTTTTTTGTTTTTTACTATTGTAGATTATTCTCGGTTTCTGATTAATGATTGTTCAAAGTATGCTTTGGGCAACATTTATTGAAGGATTTTTATGGATTTTTGCTTTGATGTGCTCTTTAAAAGAAGTATTCAGACCAAACCTGTGATATTTTATTTTCTAATAGTGAAATGGGGTTTTTTTCTATTATGAGCCTCTGTGCTGTTTTGTCTGTGTTCTGCCTTGCTGCAGCAATTTGTGCTCTCCATACCCTGGCAATGGAAAGCTGTTGCAAATTTATTTTGTTAATAATAATAACATCAGTTAATATTTACTGAGTACTTACTGAATTCAGGTCAACTGACTCTATCTTAGCTGAAAAAGCATTTCCCCATTTCCACCCCCCATAACAGCTCTGGAGATGCTCCTTTTCACGATTTACCCACAAAAACATATAAGGTCTACCCTTATGGTAAGAATGAGGTTATCAGGCTCTAAGATATTGAGTCAGTCACCCAAAGTTAAATGGTGCTTTTGGTATTTGGATATGGCAGCATACCTTAGTCACTAATTATAGAGTTAAAATTGTTACTAGTCTACACACTGTATAAGTGAGTCTCCTTAGACAGAAGGTCTCCCAAAACCAGTAAGAGCATGGGCAAGGAAATGCAATGGGTGGTCCTTATAAAGTTTGATGCTCAGTTGGTGAGGCTGACGCCCCAAGAGAGTAGAACTCTATTTAAGCCTAACGCTTTTTGAGGGTGGTAAATTTATTGAACTCACAGGCTGTAACAATCTCAAGAGTTCTGTTTATTCAGAGGAGATATATTAATCCGTTAAGCTAATTATTTTACATAAAAGGCTAGACTTCCTACATTAGCTTCAGTGACCCAAGTAATTTTACCCATTTGAATAAAATAACTTTTGGTGTGAGCAATATAAAAAAACAAATGAGTATCAAATTCCACTTATTGTGTGTGTGCGTGTCTATCTGTTGGGTTAAATTCCTAGCCTAGGCCTTTGTATTACTCTCAAATTCAAAAAATCTTCCATACTCTGAAACATGCATCTGATCTGAAAAAGAAATTGCAACCAGAGGCCTGTACTTATCTGGATAAAATGAAAGTTTTCTGAATGTGTTTATGGGGAAAATGCTGCATCAAGGAAAAGATGAGTTGCGACAGCTTGGGGCTCCAAAATAATAATAAAATGAAATTATATCTGAATTATAATTAGAAAGGCTTGGAGAGTACTGAAATGTGAGTAAACCATTTATGTTTTCAGCAAAGTTTGCTCCTTAAATACGTTGAAATATAATTTTCACTAAATCCTAATAAATCACTTATGGCAGATGTTTAGTGTATCAGTATAACAGGATCATGCAAAGAAGTTAGTAAATTCCATCCTACTAATAGCATAAAGCAAAACAAATGTGCTTGATTAACAGTGACAGTTTGAGAGAACAGCTCTAAGCAATTTAAAGACCCAGAAACCAAAAGGATCAAAAGACCAGAAACCAAAGTTACTTCTATTCATTGAGTGAATAGAAGTAACTTTAAAATTGGGATTGCTATAAGATACTGCTTAAAATGACCTGCAGGAAAGGAATAAAAGAGGACCTATTTTATTCTCAAAAAGCTTATTCTGTCAAGGCTGTTGGAGAACCAATTATTCTTAGGACTTCGTCAAATAAATGCCTCTGAACCTGTCTCAAGCTAAAAGATTACATACAAGCATTTAGCATGTATTAGTTTGACCCTGTGAGCTGACCTCATTCATGATATTTCAAGAGACTTGTTGAAAAATACTTCAACATACTAGTACACCTTAATTGAACATGGCACATTTTATAACAAAGGATATAATGCGGGAAATTGCACGAAGACAAGAGTGAAAAAAGAAATTAATTTAATGCCGCTCTATATCCCAGCACCCTTCCAGAATTTAACAAGAAATACAAAACATATAGCCACTAAATTCTGGTTTCATTGATCCAAATCCCCTCCAAGTCATCCAATCAACCCATCCATTTTTTGTTTTAAATAGTTATGAACACAGCTTTTATCTGGAATAATTATCAATGGCTAATTGTTATATTAATAAGAGAAAATTAAAATTCAACACTGAAACAGATGGCCTCCCTTCCACTCCACTTCCAGTTATTGAAAGCTCTCCTAAAAGCAATAAACTATTAATCAGTTGGATGCGTTTTACAATGCATGTTTGTTATTACTCAAGATGGGGTGTCAGTGAAAGCTTTCCTTAGTGAGAGGCAATTATTTTGATCTTGAAAAAGTTCACAACATATTTGATAATCAGCATTTGCCTAACCATAAATATTTTCTCTCTTTTTCCATTAAAAAAATGGAATCTTGTATCTTCCAATCTCTTACTCTTTGATGTTTTATTAATTGTTAATCTGGTGAACATTTACTTGATACTAAATGAAAATGCAGATCATACATTTACACATATTTGAAAACATCTCTCTGGTGTGGCCTGTCTAGGATTTGGATCTGCATGACTATTGCCTTCTCTCTCCATTCTGCGACCCCTTTTGTGGCACCCCTTGCCTCCCTGACAAAATAGACCCTATAATCCTTTTAGGGCTCCAGATCCTTTCCCAATGAAGTCATCTCATCCATTCATACACTGTCTGACTGAAGGCCAATAGAAGTCTTTCCAACCTAAAAGTATTATATAATTTTTAAAACTATAACAAAGATATAAGTACAAGTTTGATTTTTGTAAGGCCTATTTACACATTTTACAGCACTGCTTTATTTCAATATTTATGTTCATTTTCTACACACATAAGAAAATTTAATAGCCTTATTATTTTCGTGCAAAAAGTAGTCAAAACTAAGTTCTTGGAAAGTAATTGGCAGCAAAGCTGCCAGACTCAATAGGTAAATTATAAATAGTTTAGTCATATGGTTAAGGTAAATAACAATAATGTCATTTTTTACTTGCTTAAAATGCATTTATTCTGGGTATTTTTTTTTAAGCATAAACAATAAAAAGTATTTTAATAAGATATATATGTCTATGTTATTTACATAAGCAATGTTCTCGTTTCCTTTCATTAACCAGTTGCATTTCAGCATGGAAAACATTAACATTAAGACAGCTTACTTCAGCTGCTATCTTATTATTGATTAACAGACTAAGATATCAGTCAGGAAATTGTGCTTTCCTGCTTTTTCAAGTCCTAAACCACTTCACAATTGCAAATAATTTAGCAAATAGAAACCATTCTTTCTAAACCTGCAGAAGAATTCTGTTATTAAAAGCTTAATTCTCTCTACAGCACTCCTATGATAGCTTTCTTGGAAAAACAGAAAGAAGCGAAAGCCAGGGACATGATGCTGAGCCTCAGGTCAGGAGGTGAAAGAGAGGCTGTGCCTAGGAAGATAAATCATACATCAAAAGTGTGAGGGTGAAGGCCCGGGTCAGGACATGGTGCCTCAAACGGGCGAAGCAAGTGGTGCAGGATGAAAAATTAAGACCAGTGCACGGGTGTTCGGCGATACCAGCTATGGGACACGGCAGAGGGCTTTACGGCTAATAGGACCTTATAAGACTGATCATAAGTTTTAGTTTCTATTCTGTAGGGAATAGGAATTTATTTAGAATCCTAAGCAGGAAAATGACACCATCTGATACGCATTTTAGAGATTTCACTCTCGTGTCAGTGTGATAGATTGGAGAAGAAGAAGGCTAAAGGGAGCAAGAACTTTCAGAAACAAGAAATGACAAAGGTGTAAATGAGGGCACCAGAATTGGGGTATGTTTGAAAGATATTTAGGGAATAGAATTGATGGGAATTGGTTACCAATCGGCTGCTAGGTCTGGGTGGGGGCTTAAAGTGTTATTTTTGTATCATTCTCAGGTCCGGCTTGGCCAAATGTGGGGATGGTAGTTCTATTCACAAAGATAGGAAACAAGAAAGAAAAGCAGACTTTTGAGTAAAATTTATGAGATCAGTTTTGAAGGTTCTGTTAAGCAACATAGAAGTATCCAGACCAAACCAAAGAGGGACCACTCCTTCAGCCACTCTTCATGGTATTCCCATTCTCCATGAGGAACTACAACTTATAGCCAGAATCTCACTGTAGAGCATTCACAGATGCTTAGAAATATTCATACATCAACATTATTAGTAAACTTTACTTAGTTTTTAATTTTTAGTGTAAATCTAGTATTTTGTAGTAAATCAATTTCTAGCCTTTTAAGAAGTGGCAGAATCCCTCTTGTCATTGCTATGTACAGATATAACTGCCCTGGGTAGACCTTTCCAAGGATTCCAGTGTCATTTCTGGTGTCCATTCTCATACACTGATGAGCGTTTCAATTGTTATTACCGTTCTAAGGAATACTTTGACCAAGCGTATCAAAACATATTTATATTCTATGATCTAGCAACTCCCCCTCTGGAAATTTGTCCTAAGGAAATTATCAGAAATGTACACCAAGATTTATGTATGAGGATGTCTATCACGCTATTAGTTATAAGAGTGATGGGGCCGGCCCGGTGGTGTAGCAGTTAACTGTGCATGCTCCACTGCGGTGTCCCAGGGTTCGGATCCTGGGCGCTCACAATCTCCCTGCTTGTCAAGCCATGCTGTGGCAGCATCCCATATAAAGTAGAGGAAGATGAGCATGGATGTTAGCCCAGGGCCAGTCTTCCTCAGCAAAAAGAGGAGGATTGGCAACAGATATTAGCTCAAGGCTAATCTTCCTCAGCAAAAAAAAAAAAAAAAAGTGAAGAATCTAAGGACTACCCAATGGAATTGTTTAGTAAGCAACTGAAATAGTTGAACCACTACTAATCCAGTTTCCCCATTTGAATGAGCATATTTAATCTGCACATCTGAGTCCTTCTTCATCTCTTCCATTCTCCCCTAACCTAGATCCTGTTCTTGCCTTCATGTTGCCTCATGCCTATTGCATGTTTGAGCCAATTCTGCTCTTTCCAAGACTATTCTGCACTTTAGATTTTACCTGTCTGTTCCTCATCCAGTCCTGACAACTCTGTTCTCCTCTAGGTAATAGACAGTTAAGCTGATACTCAAGTGCATGTAACAATACACATAGAAGGCCAGATCCACTGTATGCTCTCTCTCTTCTCCAAGATGAGATGTTTATTTCAGCACTAATCCTAACGTGAACCCCATGCTCTTTGGTTCTTGTGTTCACGGAGAAGTAATTCCAAAGATGGGAATTCCAATCAAAGCAGAAGACAGGAATGCCAAGGCAGTGAGTCAGGTAAATACTTTAGGTAACGGGGCTTTCTGGTGCCCCTCCTTTATCTGGCCATTTATTACAATCTACAACTGGGTCCATCTTGGTCTCTAATCTATTCTGCTTGGAAGGCTGCTTATACACTACTTTTCTTGAAAGTTAAAATAAGTCAATGTTTCCAAGAAATATTTATCTTGCAGAAGTTATGATTACTCCTGAAATATATTGAAGTCATTATTAGAGAAGGATGCTTATTGCATATACAAATATAGCTAATACCTCTTTTAGCAGTTAATAACTAACAGTTCAAGAACAGAGAACAGTAACAAGAAATTTAGCCTTACATAGTTAAACTATTAATATGTATCATAAAACTTCATAAAATATATTGTCCTAAATGCCTCCCTTCTCAAATTGCACCAAACTGCCCAGGAGATCCGCAGCAAATTCATAAGGGTGCCAGGGGACCTTTTAATTTTCAAGGGAGACACAGCAACATCTGTTGGACACCACGCAAACTACAGCGCCGAGACAGTTCAGTTTCAACATTTGACCTACTTACGTTCCTTTTGATGATGCCATCTTTTTTTACCAGTTTCATTGAGCTATAATTGACATAGGACATTGTATTAGTTTTAGATCTACAACATGATGATTTGATATATGTATATATTGCAATAACATCATATCTTGGTGAAACATTTTTAGCAGTTTCTGTGATAAAAAGCAAGAACTAAACAAAAATCAATGTAAAACAAGAAATGAGAGTGGTAGGTCCATCTGATTCCACAGTTTGAGAATGTAAGCAGTAGCCAACAGTCATACACATACTATTAGTAAATAACTGTGGGTATTCAAGAATGAAATAAAATATTATTTTTCTTTCCACTCTATGTGTATTATTTTTCCAAATGGCTTCTGTGATGTTAGGACATAAATACTTACTGTTATTTGGGCCTAAATACTTAACAAATAGGTCTATTAGGCGTTTCTTTTGGCCTAAGGACACAGTGAAAAAATTACTAGACACTAACGGTGCTGTTTACGGAAAAAGTTCAGTCTGCCTAAATGCTGTGAAACTCTAGACGTAAAATATTTACTATTGTTACGTCTTAGTTCTTTCACAAAATTGAGTGAAACACTTTTCATGAGATTTTATTTGATTACTGCAAAAAGTATTTAACTTCTAAATATAAAGAAATTCTTAATTTGTATCCATTTTTTTATTGTCAAATATTGTTAGCCCTTCTTTAGGATTTTATAAAGGTAAACATTAAATCCTTAGTTTCAGAAGAACTAATTTTTCCTTCTATCTTTGGCTTCATATTTCTGTAATTTAAGGCAGTACAGACTTTTAGGCAAAGTGCCTAGTAATTAGTTGCCAAAGAATTTATTTGTAGGGAAATTTCTCTTCAGCCCTTTCCACTGATGCATAAATATAGCAAGGAAACTTTAACCTCATTGATATAAGGCAACGCCAATCAAGCCAAAATCTTTTATAAAATTGTAGGTGTGTGTTTTGTTTTCAATATCCAAACTAGCACCAATTATTCAAATCAGCTTACTTTATGTAAATTAGTCTCTTCAAAAAACTTCCTTCATCCTGGCAGTTATTAAGTGAAATAGGATTTACCTCAACTAATGTCTGCACAAAGAGAGAAAAACACACAAGAGAGATCCTATTATAGCTTCTAAGTACTGGACTCTTCCTTGTTTACTTACAGTCCCTCCTCCAGCAAGAACAACGAGCAGGGTGTAATTACTTCATTTTTACAGTTGTAGGTTGACCCTGCATTTTAAGGAAAAGAGAAGAGGAATACAATGAAGGAGCCCTTTTGTCTATACCAGTCTGGCTTAGTGATTAACAAAGGGAGACATCAATTTTGCCACTAATTTCAGAAGGCACATGTTTAAGGAAACCGGTACTTTAGTGCTTGGAAAATATGGTAGACTGATTTTCCACCCGGCATGACTGTTTCACTGCTCAAAATCAAAATCATTTTCATTAAGAAAATAGACTTCCAACTTGGAATTTTTTTTCCTGTTAAATAGCAATGTATTGAAAAAAATTAAGAGCTCTCAAGAAGATTTACAATTTTGTGACATGAATCAAGCACATGTTTTACCATATCAAACGGAAGTTTAACCAAGAGGTGAAGATGAGTTTTGATGTCTCTATCAAGGAAGTCTCAACTGCTATGTGTCATAATTAAGGAATAGGCTGAGCGAAAACCACGAATATTTGGAACCAAATCCAGTCATTGTTGACAGTCTTAAACATTCTTCTCACAATGTCCCTTTGAAGGTAGTGGCTCACACCCCATACTCAATGGAAAGTGACACTTAATTTGTCAGATCCTGGTTTAGGAACCCAAGAGAATAAAACTGTCCTGGTAGCATAAGATACACAACTGAAGTTGAGTCAGGGTGGAATTCACTTCTTGAAAGTGTCACAAGCAGCCCAAGTCGGAAGCCAGGGTGAAGTTGGTGCAAGGGGGATTTTGAGGGAAATTATGAGATTGATGTTTTATTTTTTGCTATTTTCATTTATATACGACTTTAATTTTGCCAAGTGATTTTTTTGTATCACTTTAATACATCTGACACCTTCATTCCAGATTCTAAGTAAAAATAAGTAAACCTTAAACACATACTACTTGCCACACATATATGCCCACTATAACTATATTCTCAGTCTCAGGTGAACCCTGCTAGAGGAAAGACAAACTGATATTTTTGGTCCCTCTGCCTTTTTTAATAATCATTTCATAAGAAACTTAAAGGCCTAAGTAAGAGTCTCTCACAAAAAATGGGAACAAAACCAGAAAAGTCGTTCTCTGCAATTAAAGTTCACATTAATTAACATGGAATAGACATAATTAGCCTTCTACAGGAGTGACCCTTGAGAGGCACTTTGAAACGATTTGTACAGGAGACGGGTGTGTTTCTGAGTCTCCTTAGCATCCCCAGGGCAAATATAAACCACTGTAGCCCAAGCTTTGGCTTTGGATAACCCAGATGACCATGTGCTCGTAGTAAATGCAAACAAAATGATGTGGCACTCTGCATTAAGTTCTAAAAACGGAGAATTGAAGAATAATAATTTGTTGGGGTTTATTCAGAGAGACCTGGAATACAAGTCATTAGAAATACGTACTAGCAGTAAAGCAGGCCGAGTCCACAGTTCCTGTACAACCTGAAAGAAATACCCTTTAAGACTACTCAATTTATTTTACCATGATTTCACACGCTCATGTTTGCCTCACAATTTCTTGATTAGCAACTTGGATTCCAGGGAAGTTTGATAATAGGAAGGGCTATCCTAGAAAAGGGTTTTCTAGTCACAAGAGAGGCAAATCCCCACTGAATATTAATGTTAGCATTTATAAATAAATCCATGAGACTTGTTAGGCTGAAGTCAGTCCCCAGAAGCTCACCATTCCTTGGTGAACAGATAGCATCAAGTTTCTTGAGACTGGATTCTGGACCCACAGGGATTTCATCAGTCTGCAGAAGAAGCCTGCCTGAGCAAACATGTGAAACGGTTCAAAAGTAACACACAGGCATGTCATTATACATTTCTCAAAACCCATGGAATACACAACACCAAGAGTGAGCCCTAATGTAAGCTATGGGCTTTGGGTGATAATGATGTGTCAATGTAGATTAATTGATTGTAACAAATGTACCACTCTAGTGCAGAATATCAATAGTGGGAGAAGACATGCTTGTGGGGAGGCAGGCGGTATATGGCAACTCTCTGTACTTTCCATTCAGTTTTGCTGTGAACCTAAATCCGCTCTAAAAAATAAAGTCTATTAAAAAAAAAAAGTAATGCACACAACCACAAAGAGTTAAACAACCCCGGTTAAAATCCTGACACTTCCCCTGGCTGGGTGACATGGGGCAGTTCATTTATCCTCTCTGAACCTCAGCTACTTTCTTTGTAAAATGGAGGTGTTAAATATGTCCCTTCAGTGTTGTGAGGGTTAAATGAAATAACATATATAAAGCATGTTGGACAGCGCCTGGCACATAGTAAGATTAAATCATTTTCATACTCTGCCCAAAGTGAATCCTGTAAGGTTGGACCTGATTTCAAAGTTATTCTTCATGTCAAAAAGTATAAATCTCACTCCGACTACTCAGAGAGCCTAAGGCACACAGAGATAAGAGTGAGAGACAGCAGGCTGCAGGCCCTGGTACCTCCAGAGAGTCTTCTCAGGTAAGAAGTTAGGGTCAAAAATTTTGCAAAGCATATTGGCTGCATCAAACTTTCTAATTAATATAATTGATGTAAATGTTATTATATTGTCTAAACTGTAACCAAATTGCAGACCAAGAGACTGAGAATTTTCTGCAACTAATAATAAAGGTCTTAATATAAGAAAGTGATTGTTGCAACAAATACCAAAGAAGGACCAAAAAAAACAGAACACAAAGAGCTAAGAGGTATCACAAGTCATTAATGAGGAAACAATGGAGATTAATATCAGCTTACATTGAGCCATTATATGAAATAGCATAATGAAACTGAATGTTTTATTAACTATAAGGTGTTGTTGAGGACATCACTCACTACATCAAAAAGTGTCCTGTTGTCACGGTACCAGGAATAGTTATAGTTTTCTTAAACAATCTGTTTGTGTATGCCTTAAGCATCCTGTGAATATAATGGTTGCGTTTTCTTCTTCATGTTGGCTGCTAGAGAAAACTTACGGACTACTCTTGCAAGGATAGAGGATATCATGACTAGCATTTGTATATTTATAGATTCCTCTCCTTTTATTACTCCTATTCCCGTTGTCAAAATTCTCTCAATTATTTTTAATTTATTCCAATATGACTTAGTATATATATCTTTGTAAAGCATATTTTTGTAATCATAGGAGGTAAAAACTAGTTTTAAAATTTTAATAAGCAAGGAAATTTTAGAACATGGGATGCAAAAATTAAATAGGTGCCATGTGAATGGCTAGGTCTCATTAACATAGCTTACAAAGTTGTTGTTTCTGTTTTTGTTTTCTTTTTTTTCTGTTGCTGGCCTTTTGTTGCATCTTACAGGCATCAAAATTCAGGACAGATTGCAGTGTCAAATGGCACGGCTTATGGCTTTGTTGAGGAAAGGAAAAAGCAGAAGCAGCAAGAAGAGAAGCAAAGTCATGGGTCTCACTCTTTCTGCCATTATTTCACAGGGATGCACTCTGAGGCCAGGGCTCTGCTGGGCCTGCAGTGTGGGACTGTGTTCCAGTGCAGTGTCTTGGACCATGTTATTCTCCCTTTTTTATGGGTTCAACCTGAGAAAGCAGCCTTGTCAGCCGGGGAGTACACAGGCTGCTTGCCCCAGGGCAGTCTGTTTTGGGGTAGCAGCCCTTTACAGTATTTGTCTAGAAACACCAAACCGCCCAGCCTCTAGAGACTTTGGGGCACATGAGTTGTTGTCATCCGCCTGCTGAGAGATCAAGCCCGTAGTCCCATGGAAAGTTGAGTTTGGTACAGCCCACTCCCCAACCCCCACTGGGAGAAGTGTTCCTCCAGGTCCTAGCTGGTTCCTGGTCCAGGCCACCCTGAGTGAGCCTGAGGGTCACCTGCAGTCAGTTCTGCTTGTTGTCCCCAATTGTCTGCTGCTAAATGTTTAACCACTGGGTGTCCAGAGGAGGGGGTGGGAAAGCCAAGGTTTGTAGCATTTGCCAATTTCCATGGTATAAATAAGCGTATCATGGCTGATTTCAAGCTACCAACATGACATCACTGAACACAGAGTTGAAAGAGATGTGCAATAACACACCATTAAATCGCATTTCTACCATACAAGTACAATAGATGCAAATGACTTCGAGATCATAGATAATCATAAAACGTAGTAAAATATTACAAAGTGGTAAGTTTTGAGTGTTACCAGTGTTTTTAATTTAACTTGTTTAATTGTAAGTTTATATAATTTAACTTGTAATGATGGCTGTGCTTAATAACAGGGTCACAAAATTCATGAAAACATGAGAATTGGCTCTCACAAGCCAGTACAAGCCCATTCCAGCACACCGCTTTCGCACCACAGCTCGTTTCATACAGTCTCACTAAAAGTCCTTGACAGCTTAGTTTAGATAGGCAATTTTTTTATCTTTTTTTTTAAAGGATTTAGGAACAGAAGGAGGACATCATTATCAGATTACAAAGAATACCTTGCACTACCCCTTACCATCAACAGCATTTACAGCACATAAAACCTGGGAGAGTTGCACAAATTTTAGTGTGATACCAATAAAATATAAAGGAGATGAGATGATCTTACAGCCTTTGTTTATTTAGATATATACTATTGTTTGAAAGGAATGGAAAGAAACAGCTAGAAAAGTCGAATAAAAATAACAACCACATGTTTTTTATTCCCTAAAATACTTTTATCATTTAATACAAACTTCAGTATTTGTTCATTATTTCCATGGTCAAAAATAAGAACAGTGTTTCTAGACCTCACAGGTCAGAAGTCCTCATTAATTCACAATAAAATGTCACTGAATAAGTCCTTTTGCTGAAGTGACTAATATTTGGGGGAAACTAGTTTCCTAAACAAGAGCAACTAATACTTGAACAGTATTTCATAGTTTACGTATACTATCTTCTTTACTACTCCCTACAGCCCTGAAAAGTGTGGATCTTATTTCCACGTATATTTTGTCTATTAGGAAATAGAAGCTCAAGTAGAGGCATCTGCAGTGATTCACCCAAGACCACACAATCCAGTCAGTAGAAAACCCAGATCTCTTCTCCTACATGCCTTTCTTCCTTCCTTTTCTTCTTTCCAAAAATATTTTTTGAGTAGTGTATTAGTCTGCTCAGGCTGCCATAACAAAATACCACAGATAATGTAGCTTAAACAACAGAAATGTATTTTCTCACAGTTCTGGAGGTTAGAAGTCCAAGATCAAGGTGCCGTCAGGGTTGGTTCTGGTGAGTCCTCTCTTCCTGGCTTGCAGAGGGCGGCCTTCTCATTGTGGCCTCACATGGCCTTTCCTCTGTGCTGGAGAGAGAGATCTCTGGTCTCTTGTCCTCTTCTGATAAGGGCACAGTTCTACAGGATTAAGGCTCCACCCTTCTGACCTCATTTCACTTTAATTACCTTCATAAAGGCCCCATCTCCACACACAGTCACATTGGGGGTTGGGCTTCAACATATGAATTTTAGGGGACACAGTTCAGTCCATAACAGGTAGCTGTTATGTGGCAGACACTAAACTAGAGAAGGAAATGCAGTGATGACAGGATAGACCTGGTCCCTGTCTTTGTGGATCTTGTTGTACTAGGGAGAACAGACACTGAATCCATCCACGTTTTCCCTCATACAACACTCCTTATAGAAGGCACAATGTTTACCCCAATCTTCTTCATACCATGATCTTTTTTTGAATTATTTTAATGTACCTATAAAGGACAAACTTCAAACTACTTTGTGTCTGATTCCTTTGTCTTTAAACTTGGGGAGCCTGAGTTAATAAAATTTGCTTCCTAGTCCCCTCAGAGGAAGGTTAGTGGAGTTGTTCCTGAAGGCAGAACAGGAGTTAGGCCAAGAATTTTCAATAGAAATGCTTATTGCCGTGGTAGAGGGCAAGAAATGTCTTTATGAACTCTGGCGGGGGTGGGTGCTGTGCCTCTTTCTCCATCTAGACTGGTGAGCAGCAGGGAAACCTTTTTCCTTTCACCAGTACCAAAAATCAAGAGTTATTATATTTAAGAAGCCTCTGCTGTGATGCTGAAGCAAATTCACAAGTGTTTTAGAAACTTTTTATAAAGAACACAAAGAACTGGACTCAACAGCTTCACAGCCTGAGTCTGTGATTCGGCATCACCTTCCTACAGCACAAATGGAGGTTAAAAAAAAATGTGGGAGAAGAGAAAAAAACATTCTAAGACCTTTTGTTTAATGATATGCAAATAAAACAGTTACTAGGTCGCCAAGCACCATGGATGCTAATTCTGCAGTGTTTTTTGAATCCATTCTCTGCTTCCCAGCTGTCGGAAGCTTTATATTGAATTAGATATAATATCAGCTCTGAGTCAGACAAATTTGGCTTCTGCTTCTGACTCCAGTGCTTACTAGTTTATAAACTTGAGCAAAATACCTAGTGTCTCTGAACCGTGGTTTCCTTACCTGTAAAAATTACAATAATAACGCTATCCTGGGCTTGTTCAGGTTCAAGGAAGAGAGATACCGTCCAGTTCCCTCAGGACATTAGAAAGATGTTATGTAAGATATTATAAAGATGAAAAGGAAACTGTCTCAGTCACCATCTAGATAATAAGCACAGTGTTCATCACGATTCAGAACAGGGCAGGTGCTGCTCTGATGGCCCATCAGGACTCAAGCTCACCCAAAGATGAGAGGCCATTACTCCCTAACTAGCAGATCTGCCAAAATGGTGACAGTCTCTCTCTCTGCTTCTTTGTATCCATCTACTTCTTGCTATTCTACCACCAACTAACTTCTCTCTACTCCCCATGGTATGACTCCTGTTAAATTCCTACTTCTACTGCCTTCTTTCTATGCCTTTTCTTTGTGTATTTCTTTTCACGTGCTTCCACTACTCACTGCAACTTTTTTTGTGTGTTTCATTTTCAAGCTGCCTAAAAGACAGGAACTGATCAAATTACTACTCAGAATAGAATTCTGCCTTTGGGAAAGAATTTGGTGCCTGATCTTCACGATGCCTGACCACTGCTCAGCCTATGGATGGCTGGCTGCCTTGGAGAATGATGCTCATCTTGATGCACTCAAGTGTGGCTAAAGCGGTCACATGGGACAAAGCATGGTTACATCTGAGTAGAGAATTACCAACAAGAAACCCTCTGAGCTTTCTCAGGAGAGAGCAGTGCAACTGGACACTCACTTGCATGACCCGCCCAGTACAGGGGCTGGTAAGGATAAGATAAGATGTGCAAGCAACTTGTCTAGTGTCTGGCCTATAACAGATGCTCAATAAATCTTAGCGCCCCTCTTGTTTCCCCTCTGCTACCATTCTAGTTCAGGTCTAATTTCTCTCTTACTACTGCAATAGGTTCCCACAAGTCTCCTTGCCTCCACTTTCTTCTCTCCTCCAATTCATCTCCCACACCTCTGCCAGAGCAATTTGTAGAGACCAGGTGGAATTAATCATTTATTTAATATATTTAACATAAATTGAGTACTCACTCTGTGCCAGACACCGTCTTAGGCGATAGAAATACAGAAATTAATAAGGTATGTGTTCTATACTCAAGAGTCTCAAAGAATAGTGTGGAAAACTAATAATCATAAATATATACCATAAAATGCTCAGTGGAGCCTCCCCCAAAAAACAACAAATTCTTCACTGGTCAGCAAAGAAGTTTCTAAAGAGGAGGTAACAGGTGAGTCTTGAGAAATATAGCAGGTAAAAAATGCTCAAAGAAAAGAATTTCATTGCACATAGAGATCTAGATCATGAAGAGTTTGCAATCTTCGTGCAAGGAATTGGAGCATTATAAGTCAAAGAGGCAAAACACTACTTTTAGGGGATGTTAATAATGGCTAGTGTAAAAAAAGACAAACACAAACCAGTATTCCATAATCCAATAGGTCTAGGAAATGCTGGGTTAAAAAAAAGTAGACAATAAACAGGTTTCTTTACTGTAGGGTTTCTTAGAGCTTTTAATATGCAAATATGTACTGTGAATCTCCAAGAGGAGAACTTGGTGTAGGACATTTTCCAAACTTGTTTGACCTGGAATCTCTTTTTCCATGGAACACCTGGCAGGACATGTTACTAAGCCCACTCTGGGATATGAAGTTGTTGTCTAAGATGGGTCATTAAGGAGTTTCAGCAGGAGAGTGAGGTGAACAAAAGCCACTTGTAGATCCCAATGTCATATAGAACAAGATGCCAACGCCTTGTCCTGCCCTCGCGGCTTGGCCCCATACTGCCTCTTCAGCCACACGTCTCAACTCCTTCACTCCATGTTCTCTATACACCGGACAAACTGGACATTTCATTTTTCCCTAAGCATGTTTTATATTCTCTTGCTTCTGAGCTCTTGAACAGTCTTCTTTTGAAATTCTACTCCTCTTTCAGGATTCATCTCAAAGACCACTTCTTCAATGAAGTATTTCATGATTCCCAAAATTGTGTTAATAGTTATTCTGCACTCCCTTTGTGTGTTGCTTTTATTTCCAATTAGCCTCTATTCATTCTATTTTATCTAATAGATGGCAGTGGTCATGTGTAATGGGAGCAATTTGGGGATGGGGAACGCTGGTCACTGCTTGCCAGAAGCACTCAAGAACCAGTTCCAGGTTTTTCCTTCTATATCACTACTTCCTCTTTGGGTTTTGAGATGGACCCTTCCCCCACTAATCCCACGCCACACACACACACACGTACACACACAGAGCAGAGGGGTCCAAAATTCCTCTCACTTCACACAAATGTGCAGAGAAAATTCAGCTTATTTTGTCTGTAACCATTCTAATCTTCCTCATTAGCACCCACCCACTGAGAGGTGATAAAAACTGAATGTATTCCAATCTTGCAAATTAATCTAATTATCTCTAAAGAGCTCAGTCTTTTTTGGATAGATGTCCAGTTTTTCAGATGCCCTCTCTCTCCCTTCTCTTCTCCAAGAGGACATCTGGGTATATGAGACGTGTTTCCTGTGTCCTCCTGACAGTAGGGGGAGGAGGTCTGGGATTTATTTTATATTGTCCGTCCTTATGCTTTTCTCTGAACTGGCAATCAGAGAAGTACCACTGAGCCTTTCCCTGGGGGTTCTGCTGGCATCTGCTTTTAAATTTGGCAGCAAGCAGGATTTATGGCCTGACCTCTTTCATTTTCCTTAAGGCCTCATGGCCTGATTTAAGCCCATCTTCTCTGTTATTGAAGCAGCTGATCTTGGTCTGGGTGGTGGTTTATCCTATGACTCTCATCTACAAGGTCACCTCCACTGTGCCACAGCAACCTTTGACATGCCAGAATCCCAGCTGATTTACTCTCTCCCCACCCTGAGGCCTGCAACAAAATCTGGGACTCCATCCAAATAGGACAGGAATGAAAAGACAGCCTGGAGAGCTAAAATCAGTATGAGGCACAGGGTAGTTGCTCAATAAAAATTTGAATGCAGGCCTCCAAGAAAAAAATTTTTATAAATTTTCATTTTATCAGTGCCTACGATATTGTTCTCAAGAAACTCTGCTTGATAATGATAATATAAATTTTATCCAAAAGTTTTAATACTTCTTACAACCATTTTAACATACACAATTTTGATTTCTTACTTATTTTACCTTATTATAATCACCATCCAAGAGCATCACGTTAGCAGGGGTAAGGTCCCTACCCTAAGATACGTCAAATTTTAAGAAAAATAATCACAGTGTAGATACACAAATGAGGAAAAAGCAGACAAGAATACTTGAACAAATTATTACCTTTAAATTGAAAAGCAGACTGAGGACATCACAGACTAATCAGTGGGAAGATCAAGACACAGAAAGAGTCTGAAATTGAGATGAGGGAAGCAGAGGCAGGAGAGAAGTGGGATTTGGAAATTAGGCAATGTAGAATCAGGGAATTTCTCTCATTAGTTATTCTCTATAAAGGTAATAGTACAATGTTATTCAAATAAAATTAAGCATCTCTGAGTGATCTTAAACTCTTCTCCAAATATGAGACTATCTAAATAGATTTCAAACTGATAGAATCTTTTAAATAGTTTTCTAAAACATCGGTTCAGAATAAAGAAATTAAAGAATAAAGAAAATTAAACCCTTTTTAATACGTTAGCTGCATCTGTTCTCACTCTTCTGTATTAGCTCACTGGTCAGAGATTGGCTTTCACCTTCCTGTTAATTGTGACATTAGCAGAATGTAATGTTTGCTATTGAAGGGAAGAGAGAAATCCAGACAACTTTTACTATACGAGTAATCAATCATTTAGTGGGTAGTGGTGGATGTTGGGTGCAGGGAGGAGGATTAGATATCATTTTAATAGTGAGTCAAAGGAAGGCAGGAGCTTTGGATACCATTTTCCTTCCTGGGAATGCCCTGGAAGTTATGATTTAAAAAAAAAAAAGGGATTTTATATCTGATATAGGGTCAGGAGTTCATCGCTTTATTTCTTTTTATTTTTCGTTTTAAGTAAAGTCTTCCCTGAAGATCGCTGCACCATCTAAGCACGAAGTCAAGCATTGACTATTTCATCAGACCAAATACAATCTCTTTTCCTCTGAAAGGTATTGAAAGGTTCATTTAATCCAATGACTCAGTTGGAACCTTTTATCATGCATTTTATATGACACACAATTTATCTAGGTTTTAAAATGCATTGGAAGAATACCTTTGTACATTTCAACGACCCTGAGAGAGCCCCAGTTACTTTAGATTATACGGATTTTGTGCTACAAGCTGCTTGCTTAACTGTAAACTTTTATTTCCAATTAACTTCTGCCTATGATATATTTATACCCTCTGAGAAGGTAGGAGAGGTAGGAAGTCAGAGAGACGCAAAGGGTTCCTCCTGGAATAAGGCAGCTCTCAATCATTTTATAGGTATCAGAGGACAAGGAGGCCAACAAAAGCTGCAGAAAGCAGGGGATCTTGCTTCCTTCAGCCTATGCTAAGCCTGGGTGGGCATGCGCTGGCAGGTTGAGCGGAATAATAGAAACATTCCAGGTGGGCAAAGCAACAAAGAGAAGAGCCTAGCCAGTCCTCCTCGGGATCAGCAAGCACTGGCTCCACGTGACCACCAGGATTCAGGATCAGAAGATCCAAAGCATAGAGGGCATTCATTAGCACAAATGAGGACAGAAGCAGAAATGAAATCCTAGAGCCTGTGCAAGTGTATGCACGTCAGTCGGAGCAAGGCAGTATCAAACAGATAATGAATTGACCCAATAGTAAGAGAGCTGATGTCCGTTACAAGTGAAGCCAAAGGAACGGTAGGAGATAAGATGTCACCTTCCAAAGTGAGCTGTGCCCACAGTGCTTGTAGATCAGTAACACCGTTTTATGAAACTGAAAAAGAACTTCTTTTGGTATGCCTACCAAGAGATGATCCCTTCTTTTCTTAAGGAGACTACATTCTCTTGATGATGTGGACATTTGTAACGTGCTTAATTCTACAAGCATTTAATTGACACCTATAGCCCTGAGTTACTCTTCCAGAAAGATTAGTCAGACCCCACTGAGGGCTTTTTCTGGGTTGGCTAATACCACTTAGAAGTATGGCACAACGGCCTGCTGCCCTCCACTAAGCCGCGTCAGGCATTTCTCTTCATGGTACCCCCCAGCCCTCTGTGATCTGGACTCCTGCTTACAACAGACAGAAAGAAGATATCCAACAATTTCAGGCCCTAGTCCCTCATTAAGAAGTTAATGATCTGAGTTCAGAGTCAAACTCCTGGCTGCACATTGGAATCACTTGGGGAACGTTTGAAAAACAACTAGAGTCCGGTAGGTAGGGCCTGGATGTGGATATTTTTCAGAAGCTCACCAGAAGAGGCTAACATGCAGCCAGGCTTGTGGATGATTGTCCAAATGAAGGCATTACACACAAAAAGCAAACACATGGAAGGAAAAGTGGAGTATAAGTACAGCGTGCTACAGATAGACATTATTGCCAGTACAAGTCAAATCATGACGTGTGCTCGCTCTTTATTTAACAAAACTGAAAACCTAATTGAAGCCAAAAATAAACTTAAGTTTACAGTGAAGAGTAACTGGGTTAAGTCAGTTCATTTTGACCTGGCTACAGTTCTCCACAATTGACAGAGTTCAGGAAATATCAGTCACATCCTTGGTGCATAGGCTGGTTAATGCTGTGGTAACAAACACGCCCAAAATTCCTCAGCAGCTTGAAGCAATAAAGGTTTATTTCTCCCTCATGCTTCATGACTGTCACAAGTCAATTGAGGGCTTTGCTCTTCTTTGTCCTTAGTTCAGGACTCTGGCTGACAGAGCAGCCATTGTCTGGGACATTCCTGGGCAAGAGAGCGCAGTATGCCATGTGACAACTTTCAGAGCTTCCACTGGGATGTTATACACATCACTTCTCCTATTGCACTGACCAAAGCCAGTCACATGGCCACGCCTAATATCAATCCTGCCATCATGAGCCCAAATGAAGAACTAGAAATACTTAGTGAACAACAAAACTGACTACACAGCACATTGCTAGAGCTGGCTCAGTGCTCTAGGGAGGTTTGAACAAAGCATGTTAGAAACCTAAACAAACCCTTCTCTTTGGTAGAATTGTATTTCCTAATAATAGCTAAAAGTTATTGAGTGCTTATTATTTATAGTTATCACAATAACCATACAGATAGGTACTCTTATCATTACCACTTCACAAATTAGTAAACTGAGGTTAAAAGATGTGAAGTAATTTTCCCAAGGTCACATAGCTTGGAGCAAGCTGTTGAGCTGGGATTGAGTGGCTCCAGATCCAGCCTACTGGTAGAGTGGCCAGCAGTCCAGTTTGCTCAGGACTAAGGGGTTTCTTGGGATGTGGGACTTTCAATGCTAAATCTGAGACAATCCTGGTCAAACCTACTAGTAATGATTATATTACCCTCTTATTGATCAGTGCTTACTGTTTTCCAAATTGGGAAAATCTCTGAAACCTGCTAATCCCTGTGTCTAGTAACAACATAGCACAGTTCCTACCCTCCAGAGAAATGATTCCAAATTTTGTTTTTTTATTTTTGTTTTTTTGGTTGTTGTTGCTGTTGTTGTATTAATATACCAGCATTTAGTCATGGATAGGCCTAAAAGTCTTCCTGCCAAGAAATTCTCAGTGGTATGTATTCATTTAACCCAGACTTCCATGGACCATACAGACCTGCATACCAATGTTACCACAGCCTTGGGGACAATCACGATGCAACTGCGTCCACCCCAAATCTCCCCATCCTGTCCTCTGCTGCCCCGGAAGTCCTGAGTGGCTCATATTCCTCCTTAGCAACAGTTTCCACTTTTCTGCAGCCATTGTCATTGTTGTCAATTCTCCTACAGCTGCCATTATTGAAGGATAATGACAAACTTCTAGCTTATTAACCAAGCACTACATGTCAAGCAGGAGGCTAGGCCCTTTATATAGTATCTCACACCTTCCCTGACCACTCAGGTTGGGTTAATTAACCTTCCAACATACTCAAAGAGCTCTCTCTACTTACTTTCTGACAAGAGTTTCTCTTCTTTTCCAGATCTGGTGAATGCCTGTTTTCTTGCCTATATACCCCACGTATGCACCATGAGAGTGGGACTAGATTGTTATCCATTATTCTAACCCCAATAATCTCTCTTTCTCCCTTTATTACAAAGCAGGACACTCTCATAGGCAGTCCACTTAGTGGCAGCCTGACACTGAACCAGCCTGCCTGATTTCAATCCTGACTGTCACTTACTAGCTGTGGGACCCTGGGCAAGTTTCTTAACCTCTCTATGCAAGGATTTCCTCATTGGCAAAATAGGGATAATAATAGTACCCACCTCACATAGTCGTGAAGATTAAATGTACTACAAAGTCTAAAGCATTTAGAAGAGAACCTGGTATCAATGACCAATCATCCCAGTTTGCCTGGGACTGAGGGGCCTCCAGGATGCAGAACTTTCAGTGCTAAGACTGAGAAAGTCCCAGGCAGACCAGGATGAGTTGGTCACCCTACTTGGCACACAGTAAGTAGTATATACATATTAGCTTTTTTTTGATGGATGTAGTTGGTGACACATGGAAAGATAGCTCTTTTGGGCCATAATTAGATTGTTACATATCTCCAATTTCTGTTACTTTTCAAAAGTCAGGTCTTTTGAGTGAGCAGGGTGCATACCACCTAAACTGCTCATCCTGGGACCAGGTCTCAATATGTTTATGGATTCTTTTGTCTTCAAATTTATCATCCCAAATAGGGGCCCAAATCACCTCTGGTCCATCTCTCCCAAGGTTTTTATATTAGAATCACAAACTCACTTCTCATTGGCTTATTTACCCTGGAGCCTTGCTTGTTAGATATGGGGCTTTCTTCTTATGGGCTCATTTGCTTGATCTTGTTTAATGAGACAAACTTTTGCTACACTAGGAGGTAAAATATTTTTACTGCCAACAGTACCTAATATTATTTGGCTTTTCTATCACAGTGCTTGCTATGCATAAACAAATGACATTGCCTCATCTTTCCTCATTTCTCAAAGCTACATAATCACAAACAGAATATTAAAAATATCTCTTATGCACTGGCCCAAGCTTACACAGATATGTACATGTGTAATATAATTAAAAAGTAACATGAATTTTCACAAACACAACCATTTATCATTTCAAAATGATGTTGTCACCCTGGAAGGAGATAATAGGGAATATAAGAAAGAGTAGAGCTTTTAGTGCCAGATAAATCTTAATTCTACATAGTTCTAAGGAATCTTAAATCACTTAAACATGCTGATTCTGTTTCCTCATTTGGATGACACGGATAATACCAGCTTCATAGGACTTTTGTGAAGATTAAATGAGAGTATTAATCACGGGGCTTCCTTCTTCACACTTTTAAATCTATATTATCCTGGGGTGGAAGAGGAGGCACATAGCTGTTCCAGAGAAGATGCTGCTGTATAAAATATTTTGGAATTGCTTACACGGCAGACTTGTAAATTTCTAAACAAACATAAATTCACTCTGAATCAAGTCTGATGAATAAAATGGGTGACCCAAGCAGGGCAACACCATCAGCAGTAAAAAGGTACCTCTAAAGGAATAGGGAGTACTCCTAACCACTTCCAGGTTGGTGCTGCCCAATTGGAAGCGATTTTTGTGCAAATGAACTCAAAATTTTTAATATGCTTCAGCTTATCTTTTAACAGTTCTGGTGTCAGGAAAGGGAATTAAAGGAGACACCTCATAGCCCCCAGGAGCAACGAGTAACCAGGCATAGGTATCTGTTGAGCCCCTGGAGTTTGCTGCTTTCAGGATGCCTCTAGAAGTGGTGGGTAAGTCCCTCTAAGATCCTGGATCCTAGATCCACAGCTTTTGCATCATGAGCTTTCAGACTTTATTTGGGCATTTCTTTTTCTGGACTGGGTCCAGAAACTGGCCAGAGTCAGACTGGGTCTAGGGTCGAACCGGATCCTACTTAGAAACTGGACTGGGTCTGGGTGGGACTGAGTCTGACTTAAAGTGGACTGGGTCCAGTGTGAGGTCTCAGGTAAATAAAATTTTTGTTTTAGGGCTGAACAACTAGGTCAACTTTACCAAAATTATTCTTGAATTACAGTGGACACAGTAGAGAACTTTTAACCATTTTACATAAGTTTATCCATTTACGAGGTATCCTAGAGAACAAAGGGTCTCAACCGACCAAGCACTCACTATAAAGGGTAAAGGAAAAATTATTTTTCCTCCTCTACAGTTTCTAGTAACAGGAGAAGAACTTCTTGGACACCCCACTCCCTCTGGGGCCTGCAGATGGCATCCTGGGAAACCTGGCAGAAGACAGTAAAGGGTAAGAATTCTTACCAAACTCGTCTCTCCCAGATCTCTCTCTGTGGTGCCTGGTAGAGAGAAGAAGGTAAAATTTCGTGTTGCCCCTCCCTTTTCAAATTCAGATCGGCAGGAGAAAACATTGGTGATCGATCCTTTCTCTCCCAGGGCCAGCTATTGCCTTCTTGTTTGTCTCATTTTGTGTCCTGAGAGGGTGACTGGGCAACTGTCAGGTGGGGGGGCCCCAAAAATATGACCAGACAGAAAGGTGAGTTGCACCCCATTTGTGGCTAGATATGGCTTGAGGGTCTTTACGCTATAGCCAATCAATAATTTCCTTAATTCCACCATTTCTTTATAAGGTCTGTCCCTGAGCTCCTGACAGTGGAGCCCCCCTAACCACTTCCCATTTGGTACTGCCTGATTCTGACTGATTTTTGCTCAAATAAACTCTAAAATTTTAATAAATGAAGTAATAAGGAGAAGCACGTCATAAACTAACCCTGAGGCAATTCTGATAGAGGGGTTTCAAAAACATTTTGAGAAATGATAGAATTTTTCAAATTCATTTATGGCTTCCCCAGGTGATTCCTTAAAATAGCAAACCTAATCTGAATAACTGCTTCTAGGCTCATGTGAAAAAAAAATCACATTTATTCTCATCCCTTTTATATAATTAAAATTACTTCTGATTTCAGACACCGATTTAGATATTCTAATCACAATTGATGCTTGATATGTCATAAACCAAAGTTGGAAATTATTTCTTGTTATGCACTTTTTTCAAGGTTTACACGACAAGGAACACAGTTGTGTATATTACACATATGGTACTTTTGCTGATGGCTACATGAAGGACAGATTTCCAGAACCAGAATGAAGACTAGACTTGTGTTTCTCATCTTGACATTTAGGATAAAATACCCACATAAACTAGTTAAAAGTCTTTTGGTTTCAGTGTGATTAAATAATATGCTTGCATCAATATCTGTTCACTTTGCTGTGAACTCTTGGCCTCAACGTGCATTATCAGAAACAGTGAGACATACTCCTCAGTTCTCTTATTTCCCAAAGTAAGAGGTTTTTCTACTAGTATCAACTGCCATAACTGTCTCAAAGAAGAAAATATGCCCTCAGCCACAAAGATAAATTATAGGAGATTTTTTTTTTAAGTTAGGTTTACTGATTTAAGAGGCACTTGGTGAGCTTTCAGACCTCAATTAAGACTGTGATTTGAGAAAAAGAAAATGAATTTTCCAAGCAATTAGGTGGTAATAGATCTAATGGCTTTGGGGGGAAAGAAACGGGTATATTTAACTTTGACAAGTGGCTACCGTGCGTGTGTTATATAACCTCTTTTGATAAGTATTTTTGCTCCAAATACCTTTTTTAATTATCTAAAAATGCCTTTTGCAGGGAATTATAAAGAGTAACAACCACAAAGGAGACAGGCATCCTGCCCTACTGAGTCAATAGCATTCACTTTTCTAAAAACATCTCAGGTTAATTTCATAATACTCATTTTGAAATGTTCAGAAATATGTGCTTACCGATAAACCACATGGTCTCAGAGGATATTTTACAAGAAAATGTGTCAGCTTTCATAAACTTCCACAGGGGACCCTTTTCCTTTTGAGAGAAAAAAACCTGACATTGAAAACACAGTGGAATTTGAACGTGAAAAGACTTTGTAGCAGCATGAGAATGCAATAGATTCCAAAAACATCAGTATATTTCATATTAGAAGTAAGTCCTATCTTTAGCTCATTCATGGGACAAAAGAACAAACAAACCAACAGTGATGAAGCACAGGTATTCAAAATTAATGGAGATTTAGGTTCCTCATTTACTTATTGTTAAAGGACAGGCTAAGATTGATTCATCTGAAAATAGAGCCACTTTGCTATACCTTGTTCCATAGGTAAAACTCTTTTTTTAAGCCTTTTTGTTCACAGTGTGCAATTTTCTTCATTAGTTAACCCCACTTTTTCCCCTACCAATTCTTCAGAGTGCCAAAATGTGTCCTACGAAGTCTCACAAAGGAGGAAATCCTCCATCCACCAGTTCTGTGTGAGCAGGAAATAAATTCTCTGAGCTTCGTTACCTTCCTCCTCCAGGCCCCAGATTCCTCACCTCTCTAACCTACTGAACAGCAAAAATACTTGGCTTTTGGGTAGCAGAAAATATTTCAAGCTAATAACTCAATGAGATTTCTCTAAAAGAGGGCATACAAAATTAAAACACATAATGGTTGAACCTAAAATTTGGCTGGAGACAAAAGAAGGTTAATGTCTGCTTTGCTGAAGTTGGAATAATTGTTCATGAAATGAGGATTCTGAGGTCATACTACCAATTAATCGATGAGTAATGAGTGGAACAATAGCCAACTGATCTAGTCACTTTAGCCATACTGATAATGAATATTGATTTCTAGAGCCAAATCATTCAGGAGGTGATCTATAGTGTTTACACAGATGACAAAAACAATGGGTCAGTTTCACTGCCCACCTGGCCCCTTAACGGTGAAATCTGAGGAGAGCTTGCTGTTGTCTGAGATTGAAGCACAATGATATCGGTGCTAATAGAAAAGCAGGAGCTCTCCTAACCCCAGGAGCCCTACCCCCAAGGGAGGAAGCAAGGGGATTTAAGAGAAGCAAATAGTGCACTTACCTCAAGAAAAACTGGGACAAGGCATCAGTACCACAGAATCACGCAGGAGAAAGCAGCACGGGTCATGGAGCTAAAGCGACATTGGTGGAGCTAAAGCAAAAACACCTAATTAATAATAAGAAGAACAGCTGGTATATATTGAGCATGAATATTTATCAGGAATTGTACTTATCTCAGTGAATCTTGACAATAACCTTTGAGATAAGTTCTATCCCTATTTTAGGGAGAAGTAAACTAAGACTCAGAAAGCCAGGGGTGGAATCGGAATTAAATCCAGGCAATCTGACTTCAGAGTTCATGCTTTTGCCAGAACCCTCGAGAGGACTGGCTAGAAGTGAGGAAACAGCCAACTTGAGCATGAAACTGAAATGAATCAGGCAAGCGTCAAGGGAGGGGTAAAAGGGGACCTAGACAAACGTTCCAGAGGCTGAGCTCTACAGTCAGGACCAGCAGTAGGTGTGTGATGCTGCTTTGGAAGCCTGTGCTCCGGCTCATCTGGCAGCTATGACCTGTCCCTCTTTAGCCGCCTGCAATTACAAGCCACATTCAGGCGGGAATAACCAGAAATAGCCATCTTAATAAGCATGGATAATTCAAGAGCAAACTCTGCAGGTCAAGTAGAATTCTTTCATTTCTCCTCACTTTGTCAAAAAAATATTATTTTGAAATCTATTTGAAAACTTTACTTGAGAAGAGTGTACCAACATGTGGAATATTATGCCTTCATCTGAGGAGCTCAAAACATTTCATAAACCCTCTCACAGCAGCCCTAGTAAAAGAATCTTTATTATTCAGTGCCCTGAAGGTAGATTGGGAGTATTTGAGAAGAATCCGGTATCTTCTTGTGGCCCTGTGGGTATTCTGGACTTTCACGTAGGGTAGAGAGAAGGCAATGGTGATTTAGAAATTGGAATCTCACAGCTTGTTGAGTAGAGGTTACATAGGCTTCCCAAAACTTCCAAAGGATGAGTGTGTTGCTTATGGTGAATCAGGGAATCAGTGGCAGAGTCTATGGGGCCTACCAGATTAATTGCTTTGCCTGCGTTGATTTGTTAAGCAATTAGAACATGTGACATATAAAGTCTCACACCCCTTATGCCACGCTGGTAAATAGCCAGCTTTAATCTTCAGGATCTTTAAATGGTTGCCATTATATTATATTGTCCTCAGTGGATCCACGCACTTCTGCTTATAATTCTTCTATTTCCAGAAGTGTGGTTTGTAAAGAAATAGATCTGACCAGTAAAACTTACAATATAGAATTGATTATCTTTACTAAATATATTGATAGCACTTTACAATTACAAAGGATTTTGTTGTCACTGCTGGTTGTCTTTTTCAATGGATCCGTTTAGGTAAGTGTGGCTATGTTTGTCTTACTCCTGAAGGCTGAAGGAGATCACATTGCTACAATTTACACACTAAACTCATGACCAAAACAGTTAGAAGTCACATGCTGACATCCAGCACAGTTCCAAAAAACGGGCCCATTTGTTCTTTCACTGAGGCAAAAAGTAAAGGAATATGGACAATTAACCAATTTCCATTTAACTGCTGATTATAGATATATAGGTTGACTGATTCAGACTAAATCCTTCCCTAATCCTCATTTTACATCAGTAGTAGTCTTTCTGGCAAGAATTACTCATTAAGCAACATATGTACCTGTATTTTAGTCTTCAGTTATTAAGATTTGGGTGCACACATGGTGTAGACCAAGCACTGGGCTGGCTCTATGGGGCTATAAGGGCAAGCACAGAGACAAAAGGCCCAGGCCCACTTCAAGTGACAGTGTACTCAGAAAGACACAACACACACACATAAAATATCCTGAGAAACCAATGTACCCAAAAGTGTGTGACAATATTCAGATAAAATCGTAATAAATAAATCCAACTGCAGAGCTGCAAAGAGAAAAATTAATAAATCCAACTGCAGAGCCACAGTCAACAGCTGCCTGGCTTCAAACAATATTTAGCCAACCCAAATTCCACCATAACAAACAAATAAGGAACATTCTTTAGACTTTTCTTTGATAGTATTTGATAGCATAAACTGAGTGAATACATGCTAAAACAGTGGTTCTCAAAGTGTGGTTCCAGACCCACAGCACCAGCATCACCCGGAACTTGTTAGAAGTACATATTCTTGGGCCCCTCCCCAGACTTGCCAAATCAGAAACTCTGGAGGAGGTGCCCAATATTCTGTTTTCACAACTTTTCCAGGGGATTCTGATGCTCACTCAAGAAGAGGCATCTGCTTCAGGTGGAATGAGATCAGGAATGTTTCTTGAAGGAAGAGAATCTTGAGTCAGACATGACAAGAAACAGAAGGCTTGCCTGATTTTCTGTCCTGATAGAAGCCTCTACAAGCAAGACCAGAAAACCAGATTAAATATTTACCCTTTCAAATAAGCTCAAGCTCTGTTTAAATCTGAACCATATCATGCAACTCTTTGGCTGATCTGTTTTCCACTGATGTTCCAGCCTCAAAAATATACACTCCCCAGCCAGCCGGCCAGCTATCTTAAGAAAATTGATAATCACCCCAAAATACTTGAGATGAATAAATGGATGTGATAAAATGTGAAGTATTTCCCTTCACTGCTAATTATTTCTTTTCTTTGTCCATTTTGTAAACCACAGCTCAGTTCAAAGGCAAAGTTTGTAGGAAATTTACAAAGCATAAAGAGGCTTAAATTAATATGAACACGAGGCCACAAAGATTACTAAATTCTAGTTAACATTTTTTTTAACGTTCTTATTTCTTGCTACAGAGTACAGTTTTTAACACAAATAAAACTACACCTTTCATTAGCGTCCATTTCATAACAATTTAGTGTTCTACTTCCCCCATGTGGTAAAAATTAGAATTGCACTATTTCTGAAATCTAAAGGTTGACAGTGAACAGCAAAGGCTTATTTACCCAGTATCAAGTTTAAATAGAAATTACAAATTCAGCCAATCATATCATTCACTTCTATAGATCACCCATATTCAGATCTTTTTGAAATACCTGATGGTTGGTATAATTTGTTCCTTTTCATCCAGATACATGGCATTATCTAGATGAAGAAAAAAACAGCTGATGGGAGTAGCCAGTTAATAATTTTTTTCAAACAGCATTAGATTATTAGTTTTTTTAGGGTGCCCGAAAATAGAAATTCAATACATCAGAATAATGTGATCATTCCTGTTAAATATAGAGTCGCTAATGACTACACAGACAATTTGTGGTGGGCTTCTCACCATTTATTTTGTCAATGCTACGCTAGATAACAGATAACCATCGCTAGAAAAACAAAAGCCCAATTTAATCAAAATTTCATTATAAAATCTAAAATTTACAGCTCTAGAGTTGACTTCTCAATGGTACAAGATTAAGTGCCACCACAGCAATAAATTGTAGTCATTCATCAGAATGTACTTTGGGTTGAATTACTGGGGTTATGAGTGTGGTGTCAAGACTGACAACTTAAAAATATAAAAGCCTCAAAAGCAAAAAAAACAAAGAAGAAGAGATGACAATTCCAACAACTAACTCCATTTGCATTCATAATATGTCAAGTTCTCACTCCTATTTGGTGTCTGCTTGATAATCTCAGGAACATTGTATGGGCCTAATGCTGCCATGCTGAACCACGCAGAGGTCTGCTTAAGGAAGGGGAACTCGTTCAACCTCAACCCAAACAAAAACTGGGAGAAACAACAATGAACTCAACCTTCAAGGAATTCTAGTTTCCTCCATCTCTGAGATTGTTAGGCAATGACATTTATTAACCGTTTGCTGTATTCAGGATGCCAAGCTAATGAGATGTGAGAAACCATCTTGTCCTTCAATGACAGCTCAAATGCCAGAGTGTCTCTAAAGCTGGACAGAATTAATTCTTCCTCTTCAATGATACAATAGTGCTTTATTCCTACAACTAGGAACGCACTTCACACATTATTTTACAACTATTGTGTGCCCATCTGTCTTCCTCACTAGGATCTGAGCTCCTTAAGGAGAGGAACCACATCTTAATCACGTAGAATCACTAACATCTAGCATAGTGCCTGGCACACAGTAGGTCCTCAGTAAATGTTTGCTAAATGAATTGAATAAATTAGGGTGAATGGTATGATACAAAGGAGTTGAAAGTAGAATCATTGCCCTCGATTAGTTTATGTTTTATCTACATAGGCTCCCTAAGTCTATGTTGACTGGTTGGGTCTTTGTATGATTGTAAGAAGTGTGATAAAGAGTGATCTCTCCTGGGGTTAAGGAGAGCTAAGAGGGGGCGTTTTGTTAGCTAAATGCCCTTCAAATCAGCTTTTCCAGTGGCTTCTTCCACTAGCCGGTCCCTGAAAGCACAGAATTTGCTGTGAAGCCAAACGAAGCAAGGCCTCTTTTCTTGCTAAAGGTGACTTTCCTCCCTCCAGGATAGCTGTATGGCCCCCAGCTAAGGTCACACATAGGAATCAGGAAGTGATCAATAGGGTGCATTTTTAAAGGTACGAAGGCCCCATTGCCCAATATTTTTCCCACAACTGTGTTAACTAAAACCCCACCAAAATAATTGATTTCGCTGTGTTATAAATTGCCCTATTTTAAAATGAAATTTCCCCTTGGAGGGGCAGCCCACCCAGTTCCTAGCACGTTGGCATGTGTTGGTGTTTATTAGACAACCTACCATTTGCTCCGACAAGAACTGAGAGAGAGCACGAGGATTCTGGGTACTTAATAAGGGAAGTGATGTGCTCAGGGGTGAGGATGAAATAAATGCTCTGACAGTGAAGCGAGGAAGTCTGCCGTTCTAGACCGCTGCAGTCCTGGGGCTGCTCAGGGGCCCACGCAGGTAGCCGTGCTGTACATTTCCTGCTATCACCTCTCCACCCACAGTTTATCTCTACTATGTCGCCTTCAAAGTGATAGCTAATTAATTTGAGAAAAATCATTCCTCCTACTGTGAACCCTCAGAATCTTCTTCCTTCCTGAGTAACATAGGCTAGCCTAAGTAATGTGGACAGGCTGTGAATAAAACAAAACTCGCCTCAGCTTAGCCTCCACACGGTAAATGCCATTCCCACCAAGAAGGATTGAAAGCCCTCACCACATAGCCTTGAGGCAGAGTAGCCTGATTGCCCAGCAAGAGAGCAGCCAGCTAAAAGTCCACAGACCCAGGACAAGATGCAGTGGGGTAGCCTCACACAGTCCCTCTTCCTCCATAAACTGCAAAGCAGGATCCAGCATCTTCCAGAGAACACTGGAAAGACACTATGCCCTGAAAATCAGCAGATGGTAGTTTAATCCTTAAAAACTATGCTCTGGGCCAAAGCTTAAATAAAGGCTAACAACTCTCTATGATCACTAATATAGATCCTAAAGCAAGCGGTGGACATCCTCTTTCAGGCAGGGGGTGCCAAGAACAGCCTGGAACACACTGGAGAGGAGTCACCCTTGGCAGATCACCACATCTGAAGTGACAAGGAATTAGAATCAAGTGGACATTTGTTATCAGTATTGTTGTCTTTGTTATTTTGTTCTTTCGTCAAACAAGATTCACTCTTTCTCTCTAATATTATCCTAATTCCCTTTAGAGGAATTACTTCTCCATCTCTCTGTGAAGTCTTAGTGGAACTATACCTTATCCTAACCAGAGATTTGGCACCAAGTCGTGGAATGGGACTTTCTCCCTGGACTTTGAATATTGAGAGGAATGATACAAAGATAGTTTTTAAAAATAAAATTTGGGGCACATTCATGTCAGGGGCAGTGCGTGTAAAAGATGTCACATAGTTTCCACTGCCTAGAGACCCGCCAGACTGTTCTAGTTTCCTGTTCTTATTCAGTGATTGTGTGCACGCCATCACATTTCTAAGCCTATGCATTCTCTGATGAATCTTACCAATAAATTCCCTTTTTGCCAGACTTACCAAGAACTAATTTAGGTCTTGCTAAGGTTTTATACACACACACACACACACACACATATGTATATACACACATACACACATATATACACACATATATACATACATGTAACTAAATAATAAATCTAGGTATTATTTTTTTGAATACCTGTACTAGGTATCTTACCTGGCTAATCGAAGATGCCCATAGTAGGCAAAATCAGGTAAGCAGGCACACAGTTTTGTCTTAGTACAACTTATTTCTGTCTGAATATGTCATATGCTGTATTTTAATTCTGTCGACTTATTTCCAGCCTCTCATTCTGGATGGTCTCTGAGTGAACCAGGAGAAATAAGGCAAGAATAAAATGTTGAGCATAATCCTCTTGACCACACCACATGGTCACATGGACCTATTGAACTGAGAATTCAATCTCAGTCTCCACTGGGGGAACAGAGACTATTTCTTAGATGAAGTAGAAGAATCAATAAGTGGTATCAAACTCCTAATCTATCTAATCTCTGATTCTCCCAGTCTCAAGGAAGATTATTCTTATGACTGGGGCATTTTGCCTCAGGGTGGATGTGGCTGGCAGCAGATTCACATCAAAATGAATCTTTTTAGACCATCACTAGTCTGGGTCACCACTAAGGCTCCCATGTATGAGTTGAAGAGGCTGACTCCATTCAGTTCCTGTGTGACTTGGTCAGGGTTGGTTTCTGGTGAAGCCTGTCTTGCTGGCTTTGGAGGGAAACAATTCAGCCCATTAACAGGCTGCCATAACAAAATATCTCAGATTAAACAACAGAAATCTATTTTCTCACAATTCAGATTGCTTTCTTCCGATGTCTCTCTGCTTGGCTTGTAGATGGCCATCTTCTCTCTGTGACTTCACGTGGTCTTGCTTTTATACATGTTAGTATCCAAATTTCTTCTTCTGATAAGGACACCAATTGTGTTGGATTTGGGCCCATCCTAATAACCTTATTTTAACTTAATTACCACTTTAAAGACCCTATCGCAAAATATGGTCACATTCTCAGGTACTGGGGGTTAGGACATCGATATATAAATTTTAGGGGATACAATTCAGCCCGTAACAGTAAAATAATAAGACAATAAATTGGCAAATGATATGAATAGGAAAGATGATGAGACAATAAAGAGTGATACACTTGTCAAGGCTGGGTCATAACGCTGGCTCTGAGGCTCATAGCTGCCAATGCAGAGAGGGGAACTTGATCAGTTACAAGACACTCATCATGCTTTGCACATGGATTTGAAGGATGTTTTTCCAGAGGCAGTATGCTCTTATTGTCTAATAAAAAGTCATGACTCTAATGGTGGGAGACTCAGGCCAGAGAGGAAAAAAGAAGAGCACCATGGCAGCCCAGTGGGAAATGTATTCTTCAGTAGCCACAACCTTACAGATTCCTTCAAAACACAGTCAAGGGGCAACTATGTGTACCTCAAGATTCTGGGGAAATAAGGAGTGCCCCCAAAGAAACCAGTGTTTCATAAATAATATATACTCACATATATTTGCATGGAGTAATTTTCAAAAATTATCTATTGCAAGTATTTTAAACAATCTCCTAAAATTAAATACAGTTCTAATTCCTAAATAACAAAAGTCATGATCCTTAGATCTACATAGGCTCTTCATAGTCTCCAGCATGACCATGTCTCCCATTGCAGCTCCGTGGGCCAAAGATGAAGAACAACCAGGTCTGGAGCCATGAATTTAACCTCTGACTCCGTGTTCTGCAGACCACTTAGATCGTCTTTGGAAGGGAGGTGGATATTTGAGAGTGAGGAGACAGGAAAGCACACATCAAGATGAATGGTTTAGGCTGGGGATATGTCATCAGCCCTTCCAGTCCCATTCAGAGATCAAGTGTATCTGCCAAGTTGAAGGCAATTATCGAGTAAGCCTCCTTTTCTGCCCACAGACAGGAAGTCTTGTGTACCACTTAAGGCTCATGAATTTGGGAGACAGTCTGCCTAGGTTTGAATCTCAGAATCACCATTTATTAAATGTGTGACCTTGGGAAGTTTCATTAAGCTCTCTTCACCCTGGTTTCCCCATCTGTTGAGGAGGAAAACAATTGAACTTTTTTGGGAGGGTTGTTAGGATTTGGTTAAATATGTAAAGTGCTTACAACAGTGCCCAGCACATAGTAAATGCTATTATTGTTAAATAGTTCCTTTAAGCTCTGAAAATTTTAGGTTGATATAATCAAATTTCTGTAAAATTGTTTGACTAGAAATGATGGAATCAGAACAGTTTCAACCATGTGTGCATATTCACAAGCCCCAAACTGTACTCTATTTTGAACAAGGTTTGTTTATTCAGATATGTAATGAGGATCTCAGTCTATTAGTAAAGAGGGACATAAGTTCCTTTGTCAACACTTCATAATGAGACATCTTTGCATTTAAAACCCCAGAAGGGAATTCTCTCCTTTCGGAGCTGTTGTAATCCCTTGCAATTCAGATAGAATTTGCTATCTGCTTTCACTCCAGATCCAGGCTTTCTATATTTTTTTCTCCAATTGGGCATCTTTATTTAAGATTATTTTCCCCAGATGTGTTTGTGTTCACTTTTCTTGGCTGAATCTTGTTTTGTTATGTTTTTGCTCAAATCTCTGAGGTCCCTTAAGTCTTTGTAAACTCTCTCAGTCTGTGGTGTTCTCAGCCCCATCATTTGGTGGTAAGTGGTCAGCCCCATTGGCACATCTTCTCTCTGCCAGATCATTAATGATGCTTTTAACATTTACATCCAAGGCTGCTCTCTGTCTTTTTCTTGCATCCCACGTGACTTTTTCTGGAAAAGATCACTGGCTGGCTGGTTCTCTCCCTTTGTTAGCTCTCATTCATTCTCCCTCACTCTCCCTCCTTTCTTTGCCCTTTTAAGAATGAAGGGAAACTTTGTTACCCAAATAGGATCTGTTATTCCAAGATGGCTTTTCTCTCTTAGTATACTCAGTGCAGATACATAATTAGTATAGAATATATTTGACTGGGATAATTTGTTTTATAAATTACAGCCACAGGCTCATCTGTTTTTGTGTACTTTCTCTTCTTTTCCCCAGTATCCAAGGTAATTGGATTTACGCTGCTGCTTATGTTGACTCCCTGTTGTTCTTGTGATGTGTCACATCTGTTATTTTACAGTACTTAACTCATATGCACTGGCAGCCAAACACCTACTGGAAATAGCAATTAAGGGCATAAATAACACACATCTGCATGAGTTCTGGCACTCGCTCCTGTATTCACTCTGCTTAACACCTTCCAGATTTACTCTCTTCTACATTGTGATAACCATTTGATTTTGAAGAGTTTAGCTTCCCTTCCTGTGGAGATTTTGGCGTATATTTTATTGTCTGTTTTTGTGGGTTGGGACACGAGCGTGATTGCGTGCGTGTTGTGTGCTCTTCCATAAATGAACATTCAGGAAGGAGAGACACTCCCCATCATATTCGCCTATTGCAGTGTCAGACTTCCCTACTGAACAGTTCTTACAACAACATCAAGCATGACTCATTGGTAATCCCTGCTGATATAAAATTCATATGCCTGTGTGCTTCCTTCTGAAGGCAGTGATTTGCATTTCCATAGAGGTCTGAAAGAATAGGAGAGGGTTATTATCTGTTATTATTTGCTGACCACCCACAGCATTCACAATGAAGTACAAGAGACAGAAAGGGGAAGGGTCAGCTCTTTATAACGTACGTGTAACTAGCTCAGAGCCAATGGAAGCATCTTAGTGGCACTTTAATTAGCAGCTTCTAGGGTCAGAGGACTCTAAAAAGCTGCCTAACATCTACTTCGAGCCCACAGAAACTGTCACTTCACAGACTCAGGAGATGAGAGAGCTGGCAGAGAACAGCTGTGAATTCTCTCTGCTTCATTGTGAAACAAAATGACTAGTGCCACCTCACTTCTACTTTGTAGAGCTTGGGGCTGGGATGCTCCATGGATACCATTGGCATCTGCTGGGTGCCACTCAAAAGCTTTAAGTGTTTCTTTTCCCTCAAGAAAACAGGAATGAAGGAGGAAGGCATCATCTGAACTCAGTGATTGAAGGGATGGTGCTTCAGTGGATGGCATTAAAATGGCAGATCCACTGGGAGAGAATGGAGCTGCAACAGAACCCTGAGCAAGGGGCTACTCTGACAGTTAAGTTAGACTGGAATCCTAAACTCATGCTTCCTAGAACTACCCATCAGAAGGAGGATGAAGAGGCTTTTTCTTTTTTTCACACCAAAAGCATAGCTTGTAACACTAACAGTACTCTTACTTAGAACATCCTAATGTCTTTCTAAAAACCTTTCAAATTATTTCTAAATGACAGAGCACAAGGTCACAGAATTTTCTGTTTGTTTATTTTGGGAAGATGACAGATAAATGAGAAGGTTCAAATAGATCATGTATAATCTATGCTTTCCAAACAACACACGAGATTCTAGCATCAGAGATGAGGGCAAAGCTTTGGGTACTAAAATATGTCACAATATGATAATGTTAAAACAAAAAAATCTAGATATGCAAAAGTCCAATGACAGGGAAATTATTTAGTTATGGTATATCTACACGGTGGAATTATTAGACAACCATAATTATGCTTTTAAGTCTTTTTAATGATCCTGGGAAACGCTCACTATATAATGCTAAGTGAAAGAAGCACAATATAAAACTGTACCTGCAGGATGATTTTATTTATAAGTGTCTGTGTACAGATGTCTACACACACTCTCACACTGGAAGGAAACACATCAAATTGTCAATAATACAACCATATCTAAATGGGAGCATCAGGAATGATTTTAATTTTCCTCTGTACTTTTTCAATCTTTCTATGATTAATGTGTTTTATTATTAAAATCAGAAAATAGATAAATATTTTTAAATGCCTAGCCTGCTCTGAAAAGATAACTCAACCCATCAGTGGGACAAATGTTCACTTACGTGATAGAAATTTAAGATTTGTAAAAGTCCATCTTAGCCAAAATTCTCATCTACCAATATCCCGCGGGTACCTAAAATTCCTACAATTAGAAATTTAATTTACTCTGCAACATATTTTGAGCAAACAGTATATATTGTATGATCCTATTTATTTTTGTTTTTAAATGAGTATATATCTTAATATCTATTTATTCATTGTTTGTATTATTATATATGTGCTGAAAACTGACCCAACCCAATTCACAATCGTTAGGTTCTTTTTGATAAATAGTTGTAGGTGCTAAAGGCTGCAAGTAGGTGATAGTAATGGTGTCTTCTCCCACAACCACTCCACCAGGGGGTATTTTGTACAACGAAAGCAAGTCTCAGATGGACTTTTGCTCAGAAGACAAAGATTTATGAACAGGCAGGCGCAAATACAGTCATGCTCACTTCGCTTAGCTCGAAGAAGTGCACAGAGTACAGAATGGAATCCTCAACCTAGTGTACCAGGCAAAGGGTATAGGATTGGACTTAATAGATTCTTATTCCCTATTCATTAAGGGTGGGAATGCCTATATAATATTTCCAGCCAATTCACACATCTTGAATACTAACAATTTTACTAAGGAAAAATTATTTTTATCTCCACTATGCGAAAAAATAAATAACTAGAGAGCTTATAGTAGTTCTTATAGAGTGTAGCCTTCTGATTAGTTTTTCAGTGGTAATTGACCATCCTTTGAATGTTTCCCTTGATTAGGGTAGGTCAAAGATTAAATTAATCGGCCCGAAGGAATTGATTAAAGCTAAAACACACACACAAGTAATTCATAATAAATTATAGACCATACAATGATATGCATTTACCAAAAAAGTCTGAAAGTATAACCAGCAAATTATTATTAGTGGTTTTCTCTAAAAAGAATGGAATTAGAGGATATTTTTCTTCATACTCTTTTGTATTATTTGAACAGTTTACAAAAGCAAATATTACTTTTGCATTATATATTTGTACCAATAAAATTTTTTAAAGGGTGAGATAAATGATAATGGAGATTTATTCATTTGAATTAAAGATTTACCTCTGTACACTTTCAGAAGTGCATGGCAGTGTGGTGGGGGCTTGCAAAAGCACAGGGTAAACATGGCATATAAAGAGTGAATTTTGCTGGGAATGTCAGATCTGTTAGAGCATTAAATAACCTAAATGGTATGCAATTTAAAACAGATTTTTAAGCAGTTTCCCCCTGGCCTTCCTTCCCCCAACCCTACACACTTGCCTCCCACTCTACATCCCTCAGTCCCTTTAGAGATACTTATTCGCTTTTTTCTATCATTAAAGGATTTTAGTGGGAACATTTGAGAAGTTTGCCCTTTGTTATTATCATCCATTAATACTTGCTGTAAATTAGTTTATCAGATTATGAAATCATAATCAAACAATCACCTACAAGGGCCATAGAATAACTGAGAAAAGGATATAACTGGTGGCAATTGGTGGTTGGGGGAATTGAGGAAGAAATGCATGCAGGAGAGAAAGAATAGTCTGGAACTGAAAAGGTAAACTGAGAAGGGATACCCTGTGCTCTGGGGGCAGCCAAGCCATTGGTTTTCCAGGGACTAGAGTTCTGAGAAGGCGTGCAGTGGGAAGTAAGTGGGAGGAGTGGAGCAGAAAGGTCAGGGAGCATTAACATCAAGTAATTTTACATCACAATTTTATCCCTTTCCAGGAAAAATATAGATATATATTCAAGAGCAGACAGGGCTATGTCAGTCATGAGATTTGCTACCGATGATATACATCTGTCAGCTTATTTGCATCAAGCAAAAGAGCTGAAACTACAATCTGTGATCATGATAAATGGAGATTTGGAAGACATTTGCTTTATCCTGCCTTTTGCTTACTTAGGCATCAGGCAGATACAAAAGACACTGCCGGAATTTGCTTAGATAATACTGGTCATGGAGTAGGAGTGAGAAGGAAGGGAGAAAATCACTATGAAATATTGCCACTTCCATTGCAATTCTGGAACCATCATTTTAAATTGTGAAATGCTTGCTGTTGCATAGGAGGAGCAAGAGCCTTTCCTGATTCAAAGGCATTGGCAGGAGGCTTCATTTGTCAGGGAAGGAAAATGCATAATTCAGATAAAGTCACCTGGCCCTGATACCTTGGAACAAATGAAGCAAAACTTCATTGTTTGGTTCAGCGCCAGGGAACCACTCCCGCGTCTCCAGATAGGGATGGTTTCCCCCCCATTTCTCACTTGCACTTAGACCCTATAAGCACAGTGAAGGAAGACAGATCAGATTGGGAACACCGTTAGGCTAATAAAATTTAACTACTTTTTGTGTATTTGACTTCCGTGGTCTTAGGAAAGTAGCACACATCTCTCTCTCTCTCTCACTCTTGCTCTCTCTCCCTCTGTCACTGCTTAAACACAGCTTTAATTCTGCATCCCTATGTCTGAACCATTACAAACCACTCCAGAATGTCTGCTTGCCTCTCTCTCCTGATATTCCTCCGTTTCTCCTTCCCTTTCTTCTGCATTGCAACTTCTTTTCCCAACCTCTCTCCCCATAAAGCCAAAGTTTAACTCAGGCAGCTGGTGCTTGGTAATGAGTCATCCATTCATCCATCCCCCATCTTTCTGATAAATATTTATTTGTCTGTTATGGATGAGATGTTTGAGAGGGGAGAAAAGGCGCTCCCCCATGGCCACTTCCGCAGTTTATATTCCCGAGAGATTCTGAAAACTGCCCCTAAAGTGACTGTAAACACTTTGCAGCTGTTATCTGTATAGATCTATAAAGAGAAGGTATTATATAAAAATTACAAATCTCTTCTAACAATGCTCAGTGATTCCTGGCTGAATGCTACGCTCCTCCTTCGGCAGCTAAGTAAAATGAACCAGCAGAGCAAATAGAATCTGGTGCCCATGGCAACACGCATTCCTGCTTTGAACTTGTCAATCCACCACAAGGAAATCACATTAATGCAAAGTTTTTCTGCTACAAATAGCTTTTGTTTTCACATTTTAATTACAGGGGTAGATTCTTTTTTGATTTCTAAATTCTTCAAAGACCTGGGCGAAAAAGAAAAAAAAAAGTAATGTCGTATCAAAATGTCTTTGAAATCCCAAGCAGCATTTTAGTTGAGGGAAGGAAGGTGGAGAAGGAGAAACAATCTCTTTGTCTCCATGTTTCCCCACTACATGACTGTGAAAGTCAAAGGCTCAGGCAGATGCTCTTTCAGCAATTTGCTTCTGAGTCTTTTTAAGATAGTTTCCTCATCTGTAAAAATAGAGATAATAATATCTGCCTCACAAGAGTGCTGTGAGGTTTAATTAATGTTTGCAAAGTGCTAAGGATAACTGCTAGGGATTATCAATTAATATTGCTGGTTAATGCTGGATAGGGGATCCTTGGTTTCACCATAGGCCCTTAGCTACTGTGTTCAGTCATTATCTGCCAGAAATTTTTCATTTTATCTATCTTTAATTGCTTAACTGTGGACCATGGCTGTAGAAGTTTATGGATACATTTTACGAACAAATTAGTCAGTTCATAAAAAGGGCTAAATTAGAACGAATTTCCATTTATTGAGAAAGCTGAGGAAAGAGGAGATAGCACCTATGTACCACTGTGTATTTGACAGGAAGCTCCAAGGAAGGCAAAGTTGGACAACGAGAGAAAAAGAAATCATGAACATTTAAGTTTCAGTTTTTAGTAGTCTTCATTCTGACCTCAAAACTAGCTATATGATACAAGAGGGGAAAAAATAAATGCTCTGATTGGAAAAAAAGGGATTGATAATCTCTGAGTTGTGAAAATCTATCTCTGTAATTCTTTCTAAATCTTTTAATCCTGGGTTTTGAGAAGAATGGAAAGGACTAATCTATACGAAATACAGGACTAATTCCCAGGCCTTGGATTTATTCACTTTGCCCACCTGCAGGCATGGAAGATAAAAGAGGCAGAATATGACCCAGTGCACCGGGCCCTCCTAGCTCTCAGTTCTCAAGAAGGAAGGCCTACTGCCTCAGGATATTATTGACCAAGGAAATCAGACCAGCCTCAGCCATTTCCTAACAGTCACTGTCATCTGACTGCTTCCAGTTTGTCAGGCAAACTAGACCCCATTCGTGCAGAATGCAAGCAGAAGGTAACCACCCTTACTCCCCTCAGACAGTCTCTCACGGCTTCCTCTTCTGTGCCCTTGAAGGTTAATCTTGGGCAGGTCCTATAGAGATTCAGGTCAGTATAGGTGATAAAAAGTCCTCTAAAGTGTTGGTGAAGATGTGGAGAAACTGGAACCCTTCTGCTTTGCTGGTGGGAATGTAAAATGGTGCAATCACTATGGCAAACAGTATTCCGGTTCCTCAAAAAGTTAAACATAGAATTACTATATGATCCAACAATTCCATTTCTGGATATACACCCAAATGAATTGAAAGTGGGTACTCACAAAGATATTTGTACACCCATGTTCAAAGCAGCATTATTCACAGTAGCCAAAACATAGAAGCAACCCAAGTGTCCATCAACAAGTATACATACAAAATGGATAAATAAAATGTGGTACATACATACAATAGAATATTATTCAGCCTTAAAAAAGAATAAAATTCTGATACATACTACAACATGGATGAACCTTGAAGACAATTTTGCTAAGTGAAGTCAATCAGTCACAAAAGGACAAATACTGTATGATTCCACTTATATGAAGTATATCTAGAATAGTCAAATTCACAGAGACAGAAAGTAGAAGAGTGGTTACGCAGGACTGGGGAGAAGGGGGCATGGGGAGTTAGTGTATAATGGGTATAGAGTTTCAGTTTAGATGAAGAAAATGTTCCAAAGATGGATAATGGTGACAGTTGCACAACAAAGTGAATATACTTAATGCCACTGAACTATATACTTAAAAATGGTTAAAATGGTAAAATTCATATTATGTATATTTTATCATAATAAAAAATGTTTAAGTCCTATATGTGTTTGGTGCAATAGAATATCTAACCAAATTTTGCTCTAAAATTTCAGTCTTTATCCAGTTTTACTCCCCTCTTTCTCCATCTGCAGGATAGACCTCCCTGAGGCCAGAAAACCTACAGTGGGGAAGCCCAGGACTGGGTGAACCCCTTTATCTTCCTCAATCTAGTTGCTACTACACCCTGGGGCCCTTCAGGTGGGGGCCAGAGTGAGAGGAGAAGAAGGAGCGAGAAGGGCAGAAATGCTCTTACTTGCTTGGGTACAGTTATTTTCTCACTTTGGTGCCCACTGAGTTGCCAATGGCCAAAGAGAATGATGGCCAAAGAGAACTGTTTTGTGGAGGCCTCTGGGAGGCTTTTCAGAGACCACTCCCCAAGAGAAACACGCACACACAGCACCTCTTCTCTATAGTTCCCTTGATGCTGGGGGACACTTCCAACAGGTGCTATTGAACTTCCTGCTCAGCTCCCTCGTTCCCAGTGGTCTGTTCTATGTTGGTGTCGCTTTGACCTCAGAGGCAGTCCTCTAAGATGGAGACACTCTCAAGACAACTGGGTCCAGTTGCCTTCCACAGTGTCCACATCTAGCCAAATACTGATGCACTCCTTCTCCCCTGGATGAGAAGGCTGTTCCCAACACAGCCCTGTCTCTTTCTCCACAGCCACTCAGGGCAGCTCTAGCCAGAGCCTCTCACTTTAGACCTTTCAACATGAGCCAGATTTCAGTCCCAGTAATTCTCACACTCTAGGAGACACATGTCAAGCTATTCAAGCAGTTTTGCTGAAGCTCACCTTGGGGGGTACACAGGACTGGGGTAACATGGACTTCACAATGTCTGAGCATGCCTGGCCCTTTGCTTTAGAATGTGGTGGTACTCAACAGCTACTGTATTACTCCCAGCCTTTGAAGCCTCTACCTTCCTCTTAGGCAACAGGAAGAGTTGCATTTAGCATCCTGTTAGAAGAGGTTTTTGTTTGATTGTTTTGGGCCTTTTTTTTTTTTGGAAAACAAAAAAGGAAGGTTCACCCGGAGCTAACATCCAATGCCAATCCTCCTCTTTTTTTTTTCTTTTTTTGCTTGAGGAAAATTAGCCCTGAGCTAACATCCTTGCCAGTCTCCCCCTATTTTACATATGGGTCGCCACCACAGCATGGCTGATGAATGGTATATATCCGCACCTGGGATCTGAACCCACGAATCCAGGCCGCTGAAGCAGAATGCACCAAACCTTTAACCACTTGGCCACAGGGCTGGCCCCTGTTTGGGGGTTTTGATAAGGTGTCCAGTGATGCATAAATGTAATAAATAATATACATGTATATTATGGAGGTTGTGGCAAACACAGCAAGAGAAACTACTGAAGGTTGCTGGAGGGTATGAATGAATCTGCATAAGGCCTTCTAGGAAAGAAGAAATCAAACCCCTAAACTTTTGTCTCAAGATTCAGCCATTGAAATCTGTGGACTACCTTGGCACTGACCCAAGGTCAGGGGCAGAGAAGGCCAAAGGGCCCTGTGATTTAAAAAAAAAAAAAAAGAAATCACTGAGAGAGAGGAAAAGAGCCCGAGAGCTGGGCCCAGCACCAAATCAGCTAATCAGTGGGGTTACGATGTCATGTCTTATCTGAGGCTGACTCCAGGGTTTCTGGTGACAGAGCTTCAAAGATCCTTGTCCTTGGAGAATTGGGAAACTCTCAGCTTAATTTTCCCAAGTTCTATAAGCTCCACTGTAACAGGAAATATTTGATTTACTGAAACATTACTGTTTATTAATATCTTATATAATTTAGCCTTTAGATAAGAAAGTATGTGTTCATATCCTTGATCTCCAATAAATATAGCCATTATTGGGATAACCTGGGACAACTGAAAGCCATAATCCATAATCTAGGAATTGGTGATAGAGGAGAGGAACTTTCTAGGTAATGCCACTGGCCGAAATCTAATGAAGTACCGGGAGGTACCGACCTTCCAATACCCATGCGTTAAAAGGTGATACAATAGAGATGCTGCAGCTGGTTACTTCCATCCTGCATGAACTGAGAGTTTCATCTCTTGTCCTGGAGATTTGGCTCCCTCTCGATCCCTTTCTTCTCCATAATTCCATGGAGATGCTAGTTAGAGCTAGGGCTATCCCAAGCATTTTTAATGGGAACAGTTGGTCTCCCAGAAGAATGTCTGTTCCAGGAGGTCTTTAGACACCACAGACACATAAGGAAGGGTTTTGCATCCTCAGGTAGCATAAACAGTGTTGATGGGTCAGAGAGTGAGGACTTCACACAGCCAGAAGTGAGTGTTAAAGACTCAGGGAAATCCTGCAATAAAGAGACCTTGTTAATAGTGCCTATCACCGTGTACTCCAAATTTATTGGACCACAATATTGAAATATTGTGGAAATGGCCATGACGCACCAATTTGGAAAACATTTTAGCACATTACCTTCCCAGAATAACTAACGGCCAGCTGGCTGAGATGGATCATAACGTTTGCCCTCACAGAATTGTTGTGAGAATATGAGATGGTTGATGTGAAAGTGCCTGGCGCTGCGCCTGATGCATAAAAGCTGCTCAATGGGTACAGTATTAGGCGAACCAAAGTACGAATCTGAATCCATATGAAGAAATGGGACACCGAAAAGGTATATTTTGATAAACATCAGGAATGCCTGAGAAAGAGAGAGCCCACGCAGCCACCCACATGTATCCTGTGTATCCTAGAGCAGGGTGGGGGAGACTGATGAGGACCATGGGAGGAACTAAAGGAAAACCTCAGCCTTCCTCACAGGGGAGCTTGTACTGGTACCATCTCTACCCTCTGACTTCCCTACTCTTCCCGCTTCTGATTTGATCCACTCTTCCTTTTATGGCCCACTCCAAAGGACAGAAGCACGCATGAGGCACAAATGATGGCTAACAATAGAAATAGAGCAATGAAACACAGAAGAAAAAGAAAAAAGTCTGTAGAACCTTATTCATTTTTACAGCACATTGCCACGCCCAGGCTGTCCACAGCTTCCAAGTAAAGCAAGGCCTCCATCTAGTGGGGAAGGAGAGGCGTCTGATGTTGCTATTTGCAAACGTTATGAAACCCTCCCCCACCCTCCATATTAAATTTGGCAGCTGTTCTAAAGCTATATGCCAACTAAATCATGCTTGACAATCATATTTGTTTCTGGCTACTTAATTCATTCATTTAGTCCAGTAATAGATATTAACAACATTATATTCCCCACAGCAAGGGAAACAATTACAGACATTTGTAATGTTCCAGCTTCTGCTATGTCACAAATGCTAATACATCAGTGAAGCCAAATGAAAAAAATCTCTCCTTCAGGCAGTAGGCAAAATAGAACAAAGGCAATTGCTTCTTCTTTCCTGGTTATAGTGGGAAAAAATGAGGAATCTGACCATATTGAAAGAAGTCATTTCACCTTTAGGCAATATATTTTTTAATCTATCTAATTAAAACAAATAGTACATCTTAAACTACAATTCAACCAATATATACCAAGTGATTTTTATAGAAATAACAGCAGCACTAAAGACTGCAAAGTCACTCTTTATATTGTAGTTCAATGTGGAAAATACTTCAAGATATATGAAAAATAGCATAAGTTTAAATTGCATGTCTAACCATAAAATGAAGAGTCTGACCATCCAAGACACAGTCAACAAGTAAAAGTAAGTATCTGACAGTTTAGTCTACACCTTCCTATCGCTACTCATAATAAAATATGACCAGGTAGCACCAATACAAGTGCTTCTTAGCACAATTAGTAGTATGCTTCCATTTGAATGAAATTGAATTTAATGCTTCTGCATTTTTATTATACAGCAGAAACTGCATAAACTGTTACAAATTAACCTCTAATTAGAAAATTTGGGCAGTTGATAGACAAATGATAATTATTTTTAATAATGTGGTGCTTAGAATCCAGTGGAAAGGTAGTCAGAAGAAGATTAAATATAGGTCAGAGAACGGAATAAAAAGAAAACTTTCAACACACTGAAACCGGTGAGGTTTAAAGAGTACGTAGACTAGTTAGAACCCTAACAGAGGATAAATTCATGATCTTTCATAAGGATCAGTGCCCTTAACATAACAAAACAACAGGATGTCTCCAGAAATGAGGGCAGAAGGAGGGTGAGGAGGGTTTGGGCCGAATGACATTCACTGAAGTAGGAGAGGTGGTCAAGAATAGAAGAGATGAGATTCGTGGTTAGCTGGGTACTGCTCAACGTGGGTGCAAGCTGGAAAAGAGATCATGAAAGTTGAGCGATGGTTATCAACAAAGATGGAGTAGGGCCATTGCTGGTGAGAATAACATCAAAAGGGAGAAATGCATGGACTTCAAAAAATAGAAATTCTTCCAGGAAAAAAAAACATTGGAGGTTTTGTAGACACAGTTGTAAATATTTTTGATATTGGTAATTGCTTCAAAAAGTGACTTCAAAAGAGTATAAATGAACAAAATTCAAAATTGATGTTACATAATTGGTAAAGAATATTATTGGATAAAAATTTGTTCCATGCTATTCTGATGCAAACACATAATTTTCAAAATAAAATTAAATATGGCTTGGATCTTCCACCTACCTACTGATGGGATGGCCAACATCGTCATTATCTGTGCACCCTGCCACCCTCTGAGAAATGCACAAGAATTCTGGGACTAACATGGTGACAACAAAATGGGGCTGGCCCAGCCCTTAGTCCACATCTGTCATCATCATTCACCTTCTGCTGCCTGACTTTGCCATCGAGCACTGAACCCCTGTCTTCTATAAGATACTAGATTACTTTCCTATTGTAGCTGTAAAAAATTACCACAAACTTAGTGGCTTAAAAACAATGCAAATTTATTATCTTATAGTTCTAGTGGTCAGAAGTCTGAAACGGGTCTCACTGGGCTAAAATCAAGGTGTTGGCAGGGCTGTTTTCCTTCTGGAGGCTCTAGGGGGAAACCCATCTTGCCTTTTCCAGCTTCTAGAGACTGCCCTCATTCCTTCGTTAGTGGCCCCTTTGTCCATCTTCAAAGCCAGCGATGGCTCGTTGAGTCTTTCTCAGGATATCATCTCTCAGATTCTGACTCTTCTGCTTCTCTCTTTCCCATTTAAAGACCCTTGTGATTATATTAGGTCCAATTGGATAACCCAGAATAATCTCGTTTGTTAAAGCCAGCTGATTAGCAACCTTAATTCCATCTGCAACCTTAATTGCCCCTTGTCATGTACCTGAACATATTCACAGGTTCCAAGGATTAACATGGACATCTTTGGAGGGCCATTATTCTACCTCCTACAGGCACCATGATAGAAGTCCTGCATAGCAATCCTCTCTAGTGCTTCCCAACCTCTTTTTACATCAGGGAACACAGTTAAAATGAAAACATGTTATAGCATACTAGGGCAAGTGGATAACACTGTCACGCCCCAGCACAACTTTGGGGAAGTCCTGCAATCTACACTGACGACAGGATTGGTCACAGGAGCTCATGCTCTTACTGTTAAGGCTGAGACACTCAGGGATTAAACCACAGAGCTGCATGTACCGTCTCCATGGAGTCTTCCAGGGCAGCTGAGTGGGAGGGAAGCTCTACTATTCTTTAATCTGCCACCCCTGCTTCCTTCCAGTCTCAAGGGATCCCTACCTCCAACAGGCCAGCACAGAGCCATCTTCTTATCTAAGCATCAGCCACCCTTGTGCTCCTGTCTTTCTGCTTTCTTCTCTGGGACAACTCAGTGTAATTCCTTACTGCTCCCAACACTTGATGAAGGTTTTATTGGAGTGGCAAGTGCTAGAATTCAACTCAGACCAGCTTAAGTAAAAAGATGACATTTTTTTGTCTCACATAACTGAAGAGTACAAGGGATGTATTGGCTTCAGGTATAGCTGGATCCAGGGCTAAATAGTTCTAAAGTCTTCCATGGAGGTTCTTTTTCAGTTCTCATAAAGTAGCTCTTATCAGCATCAGGTTCACATCAGTCCTTCTGTTAGCAGTCCCAGGTGAAAACATACTTTATACATTATCTAAACATGAGTTTATTGAGATTCCTTTTGACTTATTTTATGATCAATTTAAAACAATTCTAAAAGTGTTGGAAAAGACAGAATTCTTTTGTTTATAATTATCAATAAGTGAAATTTTCAGTATACCATGTGTTACAGCTTTAAAGTGAAACTTAAATTGCATGATTAGGTCCCTATGCCGATACACACAGCTCAAAGGGGTTGGGAGAAGGAAGATTTATTCTTTTCAAGGTTTTTAAAAAATAAGCTCACATATCCTCATTCAGAAAAGATTATCATATAAAAAGAACTAACCCTTGATTTTAACTTCTTAACACAAAAGTTTTTTTTTTAAGTTCTCCTTTGATCTTCTTATGACTGAGGGGCCATATCCTAGTTTTCCGACTATCTAAAGATCCACTAGTATCAGTATATAAACTGATTTGTCTCCTTTGAAAAATAATCTCTTATGAGAAACTCTGACAGTTTGGACAACGGTATTTGAAGAGAAAATTTTTCTAACAATAAAAAGTCTGTAAGAAAAATAATGAGAAACAACTAATAGAAAAGAGGTGTTATCCTTTGAGATTAAAAACAAAAAAGTTTGCTGAATGATTAAGTCAGATTCTCAATCTCTCTATGAACAGATGCCATTTATTTGGTATAATCAAAATGTCCCTATTCAGATTAACCTATTTTATGAAAGTATTTTGTAATGTTTCAGAAAATCAAATTGCTGAGATATGCATATCTTGTAAGAAGTCTAATTCATTCATTCAGTAAATATATATTGAGTATCCATTCTGTGCCAGTCACAGATCTAGGCACTTGAGACCCATCAGTAAACAAAACAAAGATTCCTATCCTCATGGAACTCATATCAAAAGGAAACATAATAGCATAATAAGTAAGCAAATAAGATGATAAGTGCTGTGTAAAAAAAAAATGGAGTAAGATGAAAGGGATGGGGAGTGTGGAGGAGGAGAGACTCAGTGTGGTACTAAATGGGGTGGCCTTGGGGGGTCCCATTGAAAAGTGATATTTGAGCCAAGACTGGAAGAAGGTGAAAGCGTTGCCCACATGATAGAAGAGTGGTCCAAACAGAAGAAACCGCTAGTGCAAAGGCCTTAAGGAAGACACATGCCCAGCATGTTCTTGGAAGAGTAAGGAGCTCAGTCTGATAGGAACACAGTGAACAAGGGGAAAAGTAGAAGATAAAATTAGTGATTAAAAGGGGTTGTGGGCTGATCATGTAGGACTTGTAGACTGTTGTAAAGGATTTAGCTTTCACTATGAATGAGAAAGGAGTAGATGGAAGGCTTTAGGCAGAGAATGACAAACTCTGATTTACCTTTTAAAAGAATAATTCTAGTTCTGGTTTGATAACAGACTATAAGGGGTAAAGGATGGAAATTTACCTTTACCCAATAATCCATATGAAAGATGATGGTGGTATTAGCATTAGAAGTGATAAGAAGTTGTGAGATTCTGGATTAGCTATGGGGTGTGAGTACAAGAGCGTGACAGAAATCAAGAATCACTACAAGGTTTCAACCTGAGCAACTGGAAGGATGGATTTGCAATCAGCTGAGATGGAGGAAGTTTGAGTTAGAATGTCAAGAATTCTACTTTGGACACGTAGAGTAGAGCTGTACTTGAGACAGTTCAATACATGAATCTGGAGTTTAGGAGAGAAATTCGCACTGGAGGTAAAAATTTGGAAGTGGCAGGCATATTGAAGATATTAAAACCGAGAGATGAAAAGAGGTCATCAAAGGAAGGAGTATAATCAGGAAGAGAAGAGAACAGAAGAGATGAAAGAGGAAGGGAAGGAAGGGAAGAGAGAAGAAGGGAGAAGGGGAAAGAAGTAAAGAAAAGAGAAGAACCAAGACTGAGAAGATGCAAAAGAGAGGAAGAGGAATCATCAAAGGAGACTGAGAAGGAGCAATCAATGGGCAACAAGAAAAACCAAGAGTTTGGTGTTCTGGGAACTAAGTGAAGAAGGAATATTAAGGAGGAGAGTGTTGAACTGTATGTAAGAGGAGGCCTGAGAAATGCCCAATTTATTTATTTGAGATTGATTTTGCAATGTGGAGCTCATTGATAACCCTGAGAAGAGACGCTTTGATGGAGTGGTGGGAATGAAAACTCTTTGGAGCTTTGCTACAAAGGTGAGCAAAGATATGAGACATCAATTAGTTGGGAAAGTGGAGTAAAGAGAAGAATTTGTTTCTAGTGTGGGAGAAATAGCAACAGGTTTGTTTGCTGGTGGGAATTGTTGAATGGAAAGCAAAAAATTGATAACAGGAGTGGAAGGGAAGAATTTCTGGAGCAATGTTTTTGAAGGCGCTTAGTGATACGATCCAGTGCACAGTGGAGGGGTTGGCTTTAGGTGGGAACATGAAGAGTTTGTTGATGGTAGTGGGCTCGTGGAAAGGCAGAGAAAGTAGAGCTGCTGCTACACGAGGATGGTAGGAACCTTGGGAAATTCTTTTCAGATTACTTCAATTTTCTCAATGAAGAAAGAAGATCATCAGCTATGAATGAGCATGGATGCATTTATCTTTGCACTTTTTTTTCCATCCAGGTGAAGTTTCTAATTTCTCCAATACTGGTTTTCTACAGTCATCATTTTTATGTCATTTTCCAGGTGGCAAACAAATACAGAAAAGTCAACGAGCACTCTGGAAATAAGAAAAGGAGGACTTTTAGGCTCTTAAGCCATAACATGTGTTACCATGTATTACACTGCTTGATAATGGGTAGTCTATCTTTATGACCAACATCCAACTTTATTCTGGAGTTTCCTAATGTTCAAGACAACGAAAAGCAAGGTAGTACTATATACATATACTTTACACTTTTAAAGTCGTGATTCTCTCTTCAAATCATTCTGCTAATAAATTTTCTCTACCGCCCATAGTAGCTCTATAGGGGACATTAGTCCTAACACTTGTTCATGGAAAGCTTTTAGAGTAGAGCTTTCAGAAGTTTGCCTTTTCCATAAAAGTTTGTTCTTTAATTAGATTTAAAGGTATGTCTAGTCCAGGGTTTCCAAAGATTGTTACACAGAATTCTTCTTTTGCTTAATTGGTCCAGAGAGATGCCCCTTGAAAAAAGATTTCTTGATAATAGATTTTAGAAATGCCTCAAATTATATCTGTTTCTTGTAGATATCCAATGTAAATTAGCATATTAAAGACTTTGAGAAATCTTAGGACAATAAGATAACTTTTGAAACCCAGTGTTTCCCCTACCTGACAATAGAATTCTTATTTTCATTGAAGCTAGTTTATACCTATTTCTTTTGCAAAAATAAACTATTCCATAATACAATCATTAGACATATTTTATTTTTATACAATTATTCCAGTACTTAAGAAAGTGAATGTGAAATATATTATTGTCTAGCATGTTCTATTTCCCTTACATACTTTATTCTTGTATAGAAAACACGTACATTCCATTGGAGCCGTCCTATTTACTTTTACACAATTACTATGAGGTGTGTATTGAGTGTTGCAAAATTAGAGTTTATCTGTCTTTTGAAGAATTTCCTATGACCTACAAAGTACCTTCCTGAGGTAAATATTACTAACATTTACCAATTTCCAGTTCTACTCTCCCAGTCACATGGAAGATTATACTTTCAGATCTTTTCTGTTAGACGGCATCAGAAGACTACACCTGGAGTATATATGTCATGTTCTGGGCTAAAGCACTTGACAATGTGAGACTCTTCCCTGCCAACCTTGCATTGAGCTGGTAGAACCATAATTGATGACTCAGCACTGATGTGTCATTTGGAGGACAGCTGTCCTGGAAAGACACTTGGACTCACAGTACATTTTGTATGAATAAGAATAAACTTTTGTAGTGTTAAGCTACTAAGATTTGGGGGTTGTTATTTGTGATGGTTAATTTTATGTGTCAACTTGACTAGGCCACCAAATGCCCAAATATTTGGTTAAACATTATTCTGTCTATGTCTGTAAGGGTGTTTCTGGATGAGATTAACATTTGAATCAGTAGACAAAGTAAAGCAGATTGCCCTCCTCAACATAGGTGGGCCTTATCCAATCCACTGGAGGCCTGAATACAACAAAAGGTGGGGTAAGGGAGAATTTGCTCTTTCTTTCTGACTGTTTTCGAGCCGGGACATCCATCTTCTTCTGCACTCAGGCTGGAACTTACACCATTGGCTCTCCTGGTTCTCAGACCTTTGGACTCTCACTAGAACTACACTTCTGGCTCTCCTGGGTCTCCAGTTTGCAAATGGCACATTGTGGAACTTCTCAGCCTCCATAATCATGTAAGCCAATTCCTTATAATAACTCTCTCTCTCTCTCCTTCTACCTTATTGGTTGTTTCTCTGGAGAACTCTAATGCATTATTGCAGCATAGACTAGCCTACACTGACTAACAAACACCTCTAACTACACAGGGAAAGGAACAGAGATGAATAGATTGTAACCCTCTCTAGAAAGCAAAGAAAAATGTTTTTCTCCATATCTTATATCTCAGATCTATGTGGACCTATATTCCTGATCTATGTGTCAGGAAATGAAAATCAGTATTATCTAAATGGTAAGAATGATCTAAATGGTAAGAATGAATACAAATAACCAAATAATATGCATTAGTAAACACTAGTTCATTCTATTTTTAATTATGAAATACGTAATGTAAGGTAGAAAATGCTAAGGTAAAACTCATTTAAAACAAGAAAATGCTGTAGCACTTTTAAAATTACCTATGTATTAATACATTTAGTTGAAACTAAAAATAAATTGTGAAATATCAGTAAAGAATTTTATTTTAATGACTTTTCCCTAATATATGTGATGAATCACATAATGCTTCTTCAAGTGATTATTATGTGAAATTATACTTAAATAATAAGAAATTACGTTTAAAAAATTAAATAGTTGAAAGTGTTTGCAATAGTGATTTAAACTGTTAACTTAGTGAGCAATAATTACATAATATGTCATAACCCAAAGAAGACTCTCCCATGAGGCATCTTTGGGACTTCAGCAGCATAGGTTAGCAGGGGAAAAATTGAAAACAACGAGCTGGCAGAGCCAAGGTTAAGGGAAATAATACAGGTATAGATTTGACTCTCTACAGGCCAGTAAGTAAGTATTCAAATACATGAGGAAAATTAAGGTTTGACTGAGCAGGATGGAGCAGAATAGAGATGTGGGTGGCAAAAGATTTAATCAGGTAAATGGGCCATGGTAGCAACCATATTCACACACACAAAGAATATAATAGCATTGACTGTGATGAAAGAGACTCAGATCTCTAATTTAGTGAACACATGTAGCAAACAATTTCCCTCTTAAAATGCCTATATAGGGGCTGGCCCGGTGGTGTAGTGGTTAAGTTCATGAGCTCTGCTTCAGCAGCCTGGTGTTTGCAGGTTCGAATCCAGGGCGCAGACCTACACACAGCTGATCAAGCCATGCTGTGGTGGTGTCCCACATATACAAAGTAAAGGAAGATGGGCACGGATGTTAGCCCAGGGCCAATCTTCCTCAGCAAAAAGAGGAGGATTGGCAACAGATGTTAGCTCAGGGCTAATCTTCCTCATCAAAAAAAAAAAATGCTTAGATCATGATAAATACAAAACATTCAAAGATATTTTGATATGCGGATGTTGAACAGGTGGCTAGTCCTACTTAAAACCTAAATGATTATATCCTAAAGAGTAAACTAAGCATGGTATGCAATTCAATTTTGTGTTTCAGAAAAACAACAAATTATTATATCATGGAACTTGGGTATCTGTCCCAAATAGTTGAAACCATAAATGTTAAACCTACCAATACCAAGATTCTACAGTATTTAAGCTGAGGTTGGTTCCTAACTCAAACAAAAACTCAGCTATCATTCGAGAGTACAAAGAGAAGAGCCCAGTCCTCTTTAAAAACATCTAAATAATCTAATGGTAAAGAAGCAAAAATGTTAAAGACCACTGAAGTCTTTTTTTAAGTTTTAATATTCAGTTGTTTGTACAATATACATCCTTACGCTCCATCCTTCTAATTCCTAATAAAACACCTTTTTTTCCCAAGTATCAACACTTTTTCAGGAGACCATGAGTTTCAGGGAGAATAGGCCCAGCACTATTAGGAGGGCTTGACTGGCCTAAAGCAATCATGGTGGTCATATTCCCCTTGTTAGTGATTGGTTTGGGCATGAACATGTAACAGCATGGAACATTTCTGGACAATAAGATGGAAGGGAAAGATTTTTGAGAGCATTCTAGGAGAGGTTTCATTGCTCCTAACAGTCAACTTATTATCAGCCAGAGGATGAAGCCAACACACAGAGACCCAAGCCAAGACAGCTACAAAGAAGCAAAGCCAGATTCCTGGCATACCACTCCGAGAGCTGCCTGACCTCTGAACTCCTTGTTAGAGAAGAGAATAAGCTTTTTATTGCTTGAGTAAATTTTATTTAGGAGTTTTCTGTTAGCTCCAGGCATCCTAACTGATACACTAGGTTTTGGGGCTTTTTTTCTTTAAAAATATACTAATGTAGAAAAAAATGCAGTCACAGACAAATTCAAATATTACAGGTTGATATAAAATGCAAAGTAAGTCTTCCCTGGCCTCCCAGTCCCACTCCTCAGAAATTATCATGTTACCAGTGTCTGTTAGATCTTCTGGTGGTTGTCATTAAAATGGAAAATAATATGCTTAAATCACTGGTCTTTGATTTACCAACTTTAGACAGAATCAATTGATTACTACCATGAAAGATGATAGAACTAATACACTAACCTTTTCTTCCTCTTTGCCTTCTCCTCTCCTTTCTCTTTCCATTTCCTAATATGTTAGGTATATTTTACATCATTATCCTACATTCGTACTTATATCTTTTGTGCTTTGTTTTTGGATTGACTGAAAAACATTTATAATACATTAGGTAAACAACTTCACTGTAAATTGACTAATTACATCCATGAAACAAAATCTTGTTTTCCAAATGAGAAATTCCCAAGTGTTCAATTCTCATGTACGCTATCAATTTTTTTCTAGCTTTCTTTATTCCTTCAAGAGAACATACACTCAGCTGCCATTTTGTCTTGTTTCTCATGTTGTACCCTTTCTTGTACATTGTAATTCAGAGAAAAAAAACGGTAATTTTTTTCATAAAGGTATGTGAGTAGTAATTTTGAGTTCTTACATTCTTAAAATGCCTTTATTTTGGTCTCATCTTCTATTAATAATTTATCTGGTTACAAAGTTCTAAGTTCAAAATCATTTTTCCCTTAGATCTTTAAAGACATTGCTCCATTCCACTTCAGCACAGACCTCTGTTAAAATAATTCTTGCTACTTTGCAGAGAAACTTCTTTTGACTCCACTTTCCCCACCACATACTGCTCATCTCTCTGCAACTCTTCCCAGCAAAACTCTATACACTGTTTGCCTACACTTGGTGTCTTCCATTCCTCTCCTTCCATTCTTATCCTCTCTCTCTCCCTCCTCCTCACCCTTTTGTAATAATTTATCTCTTGGTGTTGTTGGGGTGAGAGAGAAAAGAATCCTTTGTGTTCTCCCAAGAGATGAGAACATCTTGCCAGCACTTGCCAGAAACTTTATTATAAAAATTTACATTAGGAATAAAATCAGTAATTTTTTACTTATGCATATATGCAGAGAAAAAAAATTAGATAATTCTTGAAAGACTGTGACTATTAATTTATATTAGTATTTTGATCAGTTTCCATTTATCCCATTATTTTGCAGACACAGCCAAAGGATATTTGTGTGAAACATTACAAGAAAAATATGTATAGGGATGTGCGCGTGTGTGTGTGTGGGTGGGTGTGTGTGTGTGATTATTCTATTCCTCACCGACTAGAAATACCTCAATTCACTACTCAACTGTCAGAACCTGTTTGACACTACCAGCTGCTAATACTGGTCCAATTAGTAAAAATATGAGACTGTAAGAATCATTTGTTCTTTACCCTAATAGTCACATTTTGATTCTTCTGTCCTCAAATACTGTCTTATTTTAAAAATACAATTTAGTAACAATAAATAGTTTAGTTTTTATTTTCTTGAGAGAATAATAAAGGAGCTTTCCATTTACATAAATTGTATGGTCATAATTTTCTTAATGATGGCTTTTATAGGTGGAAAATAGTCCTGAAAGAACAGTTATTTAAACAGCTAGAGCAGTGATCAAAAGAAAAAAGGCATGTTGATGAAATGTAGTCTAGACTAAATAAAATCATAATGGGTCTGATAGGATAATCTTTTTCAGATCATAGTTAATTCAAATAGATAGATGAGAGAGAGAGAATTGGAGCACAAAGATAATATATGCTATCATCCTTGCTCTAAGTACTATTTGATATGTGTCCATGCACATGTTCTAAAGATTCATTATGATTTTTTACTATTTTATTTAAGCCAGTATTTACCAAACTTTTCCTTTTGCTTGCTTGGATATGGTTAAGGGTACTCAGTAAAAATGGTTCCACGGTCCAGTAAGTTTGTCAAACAATACTTGGTATCTCTATTGGAGATTCACCATATAGATTAGCATATTGAAAGCTCTGGGAAGCTCACTAAAACGGTATTCTGGGACCCAAATTTCCAACGTGTAATGGGGAGGCTTTCCCCCCACACCACCAAGCAATGCTCTGGACACCAGCTGAGTGTCCTACAATTCAACTCAATTCTGATACTATCTACCTGGACATAGCATCAGATCCTACAGGTTAAACACCCAGTCCTATAAGACTGCCCTCTGCTTTCGATGCCAATTGCAAGCCTGAGTTGTTACCTGTGCGCCTGGCCAACCAGCTACAGATTGGAGGTTCCCACGACCCCCCCTTCAGGTTCAATTAATTTGCTAGAGGGGCTCACAGAACTAAAAGAAATATTTTAGTTACTAGATTACAGGTTTATTATAAAAAGATAAGACTCAGAACAGCCAGATGGAAGAAATGCATAGGGCAAGGTATCAGGAAAGGGTGCAGAGCTTCCATGCCCTTTCCAGGTGCACAGCTCTCCCCAAATCTCCACGTGTTCACCAGTTTGGAAGCTCTCTGAACCCTCTTTTGGGTTTTTATAGAGGCTTCATTACATATAGAGGCATGATTGATTAAATCATTGGCCATTGGTGATTGATTCAATCTCCAGCCCCTCTCCTCTTGGCAGAGGTCTGAGGGTGGGAGTGAAAGTTCCCGCCCTCTAATCACATTGTAGGTTCTCCTGGCAACCAGCCCCCATCCTGAGGTGTGGGCCAAAAGTCACCTCATCAACATAACAAGAGACACATCTATTACTCTCATCACAGGAAATTCCAAGTGTTTTGGGAGCTGTGAGCCAGGAACTGTGGGTGAAGACCAAATATATATGAGAAATGTATTTTGATCATTTCTATGACCAAATATATATTTTTATTAATAATATCTAACCCATCTATAAAGAAACATATTTAACAAGGTTCGCGTTACCGCACAAAATTGGGGTTCTCTGCCTGATGTGCATAAACAAGCCAATTAATTACAGCACCAGCCTTTGAGGGGAGAAATCAGCTTTTATCCTGCGCGATCAATCTGCAGGGAGACAGGGGGCGTTTGCCCTCAGATCTGTCTCCCTGATTCAGGATTTGGGACAAAATTTAAGAGATTAAGGAGAACACGTTGGCATGTGGAAACACTAGTGGGACGGGTTTTGATTGGTGGGCTTCAGGTATTTATGGCAAGGTTTTAAACATTTATGATGAGGTTCTAAACATTTATGACAGGGTTCTCAACACTTGTGCTTGAGGTGGGGAAGGAATTCTAACACAAGATCTTCCTGAATGAGGGACCCCTCGCTTCTGATAAGAGTCCAGCTTTGGGGGCTGGCCCAGTGGTGCAGTAGTTAAGTGTGTGCGCTCCACTTCGGTGGCCTGGGGTTCGCAGGTTCGGATCCTAAGCGAGCACCGATGCATGGCTTCTCAAGCCATGCCGTGGTGGTGTCCCATATAAAGCAGAGCAAGATGGTCACGGATGCTAGCGCAGGGCCAATCTTCCTCAGCAAGAAGAGGAAGATTGCCATCAGATGTTAGCTCAGGGCTGGTCGTCCTCACAAAAAAAAAAAAAAAAAAAGAGCCTGGCTTTCAAGTCCCAGTCACGTCCCGGTCCTTGGGTACCGTGGAAGGAAGATCTTTGGCTCTGAGGTCATTTCAGGTCATGATTTCTTCTTTTGCACATGCCCTGGCTACATGACTTTGCAGTTTTTCTGAAAGACAATCCTTAATCACTTTGTTAATAAGAGATGGGGTCTGTTCAGACTGGCTCTAAATGGGCCCGTGGTTACATTCGGATCTTAATATAGGCTTTATGAATTTATTTAAACATGATTTTTTTTTTCACAGCTTACTAATTAACATCCTATAAAACACCATTCGGAAGAACAAGCTATTTGCTACATGGATAGAGTAAATTGAAACTCTACTAAAACATTCCTGTCAAAAATTCTGTCCATAAATGTATTCGCTATAAATTCTTCTCCAAATAATTTCTTTAAAAGCATAGTTTTGCTGACATTCTCTCTTAACCCTGCTCCAATCAGGCACACTCCTATCACTTGATAGAAATTGGTCTTGTCAAGGTCATTTCTGATCTCTATATTGCTAAAAAAATCAATGGTCAGTTCTCAGGCATCATCTTACTGGACTCAGTGGCAGCATTTTACAAAGTTCATCACTTTCTACTTCTTGATATACCCTTTTTTTTTTCCTTTCTCCCAAGACAAAAACTCCTAACTCATTGGCTGCTTCTTCTCAGATACCTTTGTAAGTCCCTCATTTTCTCCTTGTACTTTTAATTTTAGAGCACCTGAGGGCTCAGTTCTTAGGCTTTTTTTTTTTATATCTATAAATATTCCCTTGGTGACTTCATTTAGTCTCAATAATTAAAATATCACCTATATTTTGACAACTCCATTATACTTCCAACTCAGCTCTGTCTCCAAATTCCAGACATATCTCCACTGTCTAAACATCATCTCAAAGTTGGTTTTGTAACCATGGTCCCTCCAGGACCAGTTCAACTGACCCCATCTCCTATCAACAGAGTGATTAAGAATTGCCTTTCAGAAAACCTGCAAAGTTATGTAGCCAGAGCATGCACAAAAGCAGAAATCTTGACCTGAAATGACTGCGGAACCAAGGATCCTCCTTCCTACGGAACCCAAGGACTGAGACATGACCGGAACTTGAAAAGTCTGACTCTTATCAGAAGCAAGGGGTCCCTTATTCATGAAGAGCTGGTGTTAAAATTCCTCCCCACCTCATCAAAAATGTTTAGAACCCTATCATAAATGTTCAGAACCTTATCATGAATGTTTAGAACCCTGTAATAAATGTTGAAAACCTTCCCATAAATGATTGAAGCCCACCAATCAAAACCTGTTCCACCAGCATTTCCAGGGGCCAGCCTATTCTCCTCAACCTCTTAAACTTTGCCCCAAATCCTGAATTGGGTAGATAGATCTGAGGGCAGATGCCCCCTGTTCTCCCTGCAGATCCATCTCACAGAATAAAGCTGATCTCTTTTCCCAAAGGCTGATGCCATGATTAACAGGCTTGTTTATGTGCATTGGGCATGTGAACTCCAATTTTGCACGTTAACAGTTTGTCCAAACCAAACTTCTGATCTTCCCTCTTGAACGTCTTCCTCCTGTTGCCTTCCCCATCTTAGTTAATGGCAACTCTCTTTCTGGTTCTCTAAACACAATGTTTGGAATCATCATTTTCTCCTCTGTCTTTCATGCCTATATCCATCTATAAGCAAATCCTGCTGGTTCTACTTGCAGAATAAGTCTAGAATCCAACCACTTCCTACCACCTCCACTGCTACTATCCTGGTGCAGTGCATGAGCTGCATGGATTTCTCATCCTGGAATACCGAAATAGCCTCCTAACTGGTCTCCCTATTCCACCATTGCCCCTCTACAGTCTATTATCAACACAGCAGCTAGAGTGATCCCTTTGAAATGTATGACAGATCAAGTCATTTATTTGCTCAAAATTCAGCTATCACATCACATTCCAATGCCATCTCCTTTAGAAAACCCAACAAAGCCCTATATGATTTGCCCCCAACCCCTGCTACCTTTATGAACTCATCTCCAACTAGTCTCCCTTGCTCACTGGCCTCCAGCTACACTGGCTTCTTTGCTATTCCTAGAACTTGTCACACATGCTTCCATCTTCCATACAAATAACTCAAGTCCATGCAAATTCACCTACACTGACCATGCTATTGAAAATTGCAACATACCCTTGACCTGCCAGCCCTCCCAATACCCCTCCCCTGAGGTACATTTTTTTCTGTAGAGTTTATCACTTTACATAGTAATTTACTTATTATAGATATTGCCTGTCTCCTTCCATGGGAATGTAAGCACCCACACCCCTTATGATGTATCATAATGAATAACAATAAATAGGACCGCACAACAAATTTTCTAGTGTAAGGGAGTGAAAATAATTTTCCCTCTATCCTTCTAGGTTCTTAACTGAGACCTCCTCTGTAATAAAAGACAGACTAATGGAAGAAAATCACAGACGTTTAATAACACGTATACCCCCTGTATACACGACAGATACCCAAAGAACTGAGTAACTCTCAGAAACGGCCCAAGCCATCACATTAAATACCATCTCCAGTGAAAGACAAAATAGGATGTTGGGGGAGCAGGCAGTTACGAGGGGTTTTCAGGCCAAGCACAGTGAACAAGGGTAATGTTGTTATGCAGATTTAAGTCCAGGCCTTCTTCATTGATGAGTTTCTAGAGATTTAGTCATCCTCATCTTCCTTGTACAGAGAAACACCCTTACAAACGGAGATATGCCTTATAAATGTAAATGTCTCCTACAAAAGGTTAACATCTACTTGCTTTTCAGAGCTTCTCCTGTGTCTGCAGTTAATAAAAAAATAATAATCAGCCTCAAATAATCCTTATGCCAAAGAGCCATATTTTGGGTTGGCAAATTTTGCTCCCCTTCACTAGGTAGTTCCACCATAGGGCAAGGTCTGGAGAGAAGTTGGAGAGGAGTTTGAGTAGCAAAGTTGAGATAAGAGCAAGAAGCTGAATTTTGTAGAAGAAAGTCAAAGTCCTGCATGGTAGGGAACATATGTACTGCACATCTGCTCTATCTTCCACTGACTTTGATTGTAGTTGATGTAAATGAAAAATGTGGACTCATATTGCTTTATCTATCCTCTCTGACACCATCATCACATGGAAGGAAAACTGGGAGCAAGCAAGTTAGGTAAGACAAGGACCTATGCCTGATTTATTGATGCAATATTCTATCAAAAGTCTGATAATACTAAAATTTTAAATTATCTTCCAGTCCCTGAGTTACGTTTCTTTCTGTCAGGGCTGGATGTTGGAGTTTTTCTTCTCTGTTGTTGGTTTTCCTTAAATGTCTGATATTCCTTGGACATCTGTGCTTATGAAGGACATCAAATTACACATATAGCTGAGGACAGTTTCCTCAGCAGTTACGTCTGCCTGCATTAGATCTCCTTTCTGAATAGGAGCTACGGTTCCGTCTAAGTGGTCAGGGCATTTCATCCAGCAGGCACCTACAGGTATGTGGTCGGCATGCAGAAGGCATCTTTCCCTACACATGCCAAAGTAAGGAGGCTTTACTCTGGGAGTGGAGTGCTGCCATCACTCACCATCATCCTCTCCATCTCCAAGCGAAAATTCACTTTACCTCAGCTCTACCTTTCTAAGGCATCCCATTGCCCTCAAAGGGGAGCCTCCCCAGGGATAATCCCTTTATTTGAAGAGTTATTGTTAGTCCTTGCCCTGAAAAAAAATGCTGTCAACAACAATTTACCTGGAGGAAAGAGGAAAGTGCAGGGGTTCCCACCGCAGTTCTTCAATGAATTAACATGTTGAAACTCTGGTCCACTCCTTCTGTTTGCTCTGCCTCCCCGCACCCTGCCCCACCACCCAATCTGAGCCTTAAAGCTTCTCAGGACACCTTGGCTGTGGTTCTTGGATTTACCTCAATCCAATTACTTCTGCTTCATACCTTCCTAGAATGTCTCAAAACTTCTGGGTGTTGCTTTCCAGCATCTTTATGATTTCATTCTTATAGTTTCTGTCATTGGGACCAAGAGAGAGGGAAAACAATCATGACTGGTTGCATTCAACCTGTCATGTGGAACTGAAGGTGCCAGCATTAACATGAAGAATAAAACTTCAGACCTACTGCTGATACCAATTTCTTCTCGATTCTGTGTGGCAATGGTCTGATTTTCCCCTAGTGTTCTTTTAATTGCCAAAGAAAATTCCATTTCAAAAAATTAAAATAACTACCTCAGAAATGTACAAATCCCTAATTGACCTTGGGCGAGCTGAATGGAACTAATCTCACAATTGGATCTGAAACTCATAGCACAAAAGCTGCCTATAATCAGCCATCAGATCAGGAGTTAATTATGGCAATTCTGGAGCCCCAAAAGAATCTCAGGCCTACTACCTGCCCTATAGCATCCAATTCAAGACATATTCAATCCAGAAAACTTGAAGATTATAGAAATTAGTTCAAGAAAAAGATTAAAAGCCATGTTATATTACTATTTTATCCAGAAGGAAAAAAAAGACTGATAGATTTCATGTGTGTTGATTTGTATAGGGAGTGCAGATTAAGCTATCGTACTGCTTATTTCTTAAGAAATTTTCCATTTTCTATCTTTGTACATTCAACTTGTACAAACTGTAAAGAAAAAAATTTAAGTTATTGAGGAAACTTTTATGTTGATTACTGGTCTAATCCCCAGTTGCTTATATAGCAAACTACTCACAGACACACATACCTGTATATTCCCTAAGTATCTTTCTTGATATTTAGCTTGTATCTTAGTGTGATTCAGGGTCCATTTTTCCTTGCAAAAATTATGCCAAAGAGCCAAAAGCAAGGTAAAAAAAAAAAAAAAAGGAACAGGTTCAAATAAATGTTCAGAATGGGACAAACAAGAAAGATAATCATTCCCTGGAAAAAAAAAGGGGATAGATGCCAACAAGATAAAAATAATCCTTAAAATTAATCCTGATTTGAAAATGGGACTCTTTTTTTTTTTTTTTTGGCTTCATTTGTTCTGTTTGATAGGCTATAGATAGTCCTCATACCAAAATTAAAGGTATAGCTATCTTCTTATCAAACAAAAGTAGTAAGTATAACTTCCAGGAAATAATTAAGGCACATAAATATAACAGAATAAATTCATTTTCTTCACAGTGTTCAAATTAAAGATGATTATTAACAAATATAGCTTTATGCACAGTCTCTGCTTTCTCCCCACCAGGTCTAAAGAGGAAAGAACCAGTGGCAAGAATACCTGCTCCTAGCAAGCAAATACACCATAATTATAATTAACAAAACCTTCAAGCTACCAAAATTTGTGAGAGGAGGACAATAAGCAAGAGAAATGACCTAATGGCAATCAAACAAATTCCTATCAGCATTTTCAGGTTAGTCAATAGTAACCTCTAGAATATGGTCTATGATGAGCATAAGCAGCCTCATTGCTTATGCACCCTCCATAACTCCAGAATTGTCAAATAGACTTTTAACTTATAATAAATGACAATAGAAAACATCATATTGTAAATACTATATTTCTCTCACACACAATGTTGTATGAGACATTTACTAGTTTTAATATGTATCCATAGGATTAATACTCATATGGAGTAAAATGTGGAAAAGTGCAGAACTAAAGAAATAAGTCTATCTGAAAACAAAAGCACACATTTCTTAGGATTTAAAAATATTGCACATAATAAGGTTGCACAGAAATTACTGGCTGTTTTTACAAACAGAATGAGGTATTAGTCAATCTCTAGATAAAGATGAGTGCGAGGAACCACACACAAAAAAATACATAAATCCGTATTAAGACCTAGAGTGCCAACAACTAAGAAAGAAATATGAAAAGATGTGTAAAGTAGCTATAATTTCAACAAAACAAATCATTAGCCAGGGACCAAACATGTAACAATCTCTTGGCCATATTTCATAAGTTTTCAACTTTCAGCCTAAAGGACTATAAGCAATATAATCACTTCCTTTACTCCAATTCTACTGTAGAAAGGCATGGTTCGGTAGTAAATATTAAAGCATGACTTTCTGAAGCTTTCAGTGGAAATTAACCAAGATACTGTTATCCTTTGCTGACTGACTCAATTATACAGTTTCACATACATTTAGCAACCCAGGTTAGAGATGCTACAGAGCATGCAATTTTAAATGAGCCAAGGTTCACTGCAAAAATCATTCAAGTTCACACAATTTAAATCTATAATAACTGTTAAAGTTTAACCTTTAAATATGTATTAGGCAAACAATCTTTTCTTGGTAATAAAACTGGCCACATTAATAAGCCCAAGGGCGGGTAGGAAAAAAAGACCAGGCAGAATTATAATATTTTCTTTTAAAGAACCTTTCGTAATCAGGGAAATTAATAATTAGCTATTTCTTTACAAACTGAATGTTGCTGAAATATGTCAAAAACAATTTAAATATATTTAATAGCTATATCAAGTTAAGTGAAATCATGCACTTGTCAAAATAGTTCACAGAAAATTGTTTTGCATCAAATATATTGAAGACAAGTCAACTAGTTGGGTTTAGTGAGAACAGAAAAAAGAATAAACTACTGTCCTGAACAGTCAGTGTATGTAGTAACCATATTTCCTCTTCGTTGAGTGACAGTTCTGCAGTGCTTGCTAGATCTATGGAATCTATTTTCAGTCTGTACTGTGTGCCGATTAGTGGTGTCAAAACCACTAAAAGAAAACATTTTCTCCATATCTTCAAACATGTCATCAAACAGTCCACCTCCAAAAGAAAACTCCTGGAAATGATGCCTTTGTCTACTGGAACCATCCTGGCGTGTCTGGAAGTGATTTTCAAATTGCTTCTTAGACCGAGTGTTTTGGTTTTGACCAAAAAAACCAAAGTCTTTAAATAAGTCATCAAAATTGAAGTTAAATGACTGCTCGAAAGGACTTCCACTACCTCTTTGTCCTTTATCATTAGTAAAAGCACTGTGTCCAAGTGTATCATATTCTTTTCGCCTATTAGCATCTGAGAGTGTTTCATACGCTGAAAGAAATAAAAAGTAATCAAAACTACATATATCCAAACGTCTTCAAATGAGAGAGTTCAACCCTATTTTAGGGAAGGAGTTCCCATCACAAATAAAACCAAAACACTACAAACATAAGAATAAAGTTAAAATGCAAGTTACAAAGGCAGGGACTTTGTCTTGTTCACTGCATACTATCAGCAGTTGGCACAACGCCTGCCCCTGTTAAATATCCAATAAATATCTGTTAAATGAATACTACCATTACAACAAATAGACATGCGGGCAATAATTAGAGTTATTCTTCATATTATTTGTGTGAAACCATTACCTCTATTATAGAATTTAATGGTCAAATATAACCAATTAAGAACTCAGATTTTTCACTTCCTTACTAGTTGAAGTAAATGTTTAACTCCAACTCCCTGCTCAGTTACCTCTACCCACCACTAATTACTGAATGTTCTCAAGGTGAAATTTGTTTTAGAACTAGTCACGTCAAAATTTGTTTCATACTTTTCCTTTAAAGATAACAAATGTGTCTGTGAACTGTAGATCAACTGAGGAAGGAAAAAACCAAGGCATTTCAGAGTCTACTTAAATTTTTTTATACTTAATATTTTTATATTTAATCTTCATACTTAGTAAAAACTATGTTTCACAAATTAGTTTATAAGTTTTGGGTACCTAAAATTCCTTCTGACATAGAAACAATAAGCGAGTTTATAAATAAAAAAAGAATGAAATAATATATTTTTGACATTTTTAGATCTGTATGCCAATAAAAATATATACTACCATTTATCCATTCAGGAATCAAAGTATCTGTTATAAGAAAATAGTCTCAAGAATCTTACTATATTTAAATGTAGATCCCACAGCCCCTCTAATCACCACAAACCTTCAAATATACACACACTTCTTAGCCATCCTTCTCCTTTACTAGCTAATACCTGTGAGACCTCCGAGATAGTCATTTACTTACCTTCTGCAATCTCTCTGAATTTTGTTTCAGCATCAGGGCTCTTATTTTTGTCAGGATGGTACTTCATGGCCAACTTGTGAAAGGCCTTCTTGATTTGGCGCTCTGATGCCGATTTTGGCACACCTAAGATATCATAGTAACTTTTTGAGGCCAAAATTAATTCTGTTATCATTAAAATGCAAATTGCAAAGATGAAAACTGACTGGGGAGTAGCCATTTCTAATATCCTAAAAAAGAAAAGAAAAAAAGAATTTATCCAAGGAGCTAATCTTAAAACTTCTTCTTAAAAAAAAAAAAAAAAACCTAATGAACTTTTAGGATATAAGGTATACTTAACACAGTATCAAAATGTTAAGCATATAGTATCTTGTATCTGTTCTCATGTTGTGTCATTTATATAGGCTTTATTACCTCTAAATTGATTGTAACCTTCTTGAGAGCAAATATAATCCAACCAAATGGAGAAAAATCTTTCTTGCCTTTGCCTTTCCACAAATACTCTGCCCATACACAGAGTAGACACAAAAATATTCAATAACTGATTTTTACCAGTTAATATTTAAGACATCATATGCATTATAAAAACAGTGGAAAATCCAAATAATTTTTTAAAGGATCTCAATCTTCCTTTCAGGAATTCATATTCTAAGGGAGTTAAAAAAAAAAATTAACTTCAGAGAAAAAAAAAAGTACATTGACAAGGTAAATAATCCAGTACGTCTGAATTAGCAGTAATCTTCCCTCTCTAAGCAAGCACCAACTTCAGCTTTCATTCCAGCAAGGTGAGCCAAGGATTGCAAATAGAGACTCTCAGTATCACACCACCACCAACGATGTCACACAATAGAATGGAATCACTTTTTTTAAACTGTAAGATCCCAAATACTTAACAAAAAAAGCACGGTTAAATAAGTTGGGTTAAAAATAATGGAATTATTCGAATTTAAGATTTCTGCAACGACTGACAGGAAAATGAACTTTCCTAGTTTATACTTTAGGTAAGTTCTTATTTTCAAACTTCTCAGCAGTCACCAACATATTTCTCCAACCTTAAGGAAGTTTTAACTTAGAATTCTTGATAGTATCGATTTAATGACCTGGGATTCAAAAAAAGTGATCCTGTTTTACGGACACGGTATCACAGGAGTCCTTAATAACCTATGATGGCAGAATGAGGCTGACGAAAGACACTAAGGTTTGTGGAAACTGCCTGCCTCCCTCTCCCGGGGCCTCTGCCGAGCGTAATTAACAGGTGGATTACTTCTTTCCAGCGAGTTACTCATGGTCACGCGTCCCGAGGATCAAGTCCAACCTCGGGGTTTAAAGACCACAGCCCGAGCGCGTACTGTGCACGCCGCGGGACTGCAGGTTGTTCCCTAGTCAAAGGAGGGTCTAAAACTGACCGAGAGGCACCTCACTGGTTTAATAAACGTTACTCCGTTTTCACGTTGAATATCCGACACGTTTTTAGTAGACTCACTCTTGCTTATACTGACTTCTCATTCCCAAGACCGGCCCACCGGACAGCAGCCCGGGCCTTCGTCCCCCAGGCCGGGACCGGCCGGGTTGGGCCGTCCAGCCTTCACCCAAAGACGAGCGGTACCCGCCCTGTCCGTTCAGGGGCCGCCGTCTAGGCTGTCCACGGCCCGGGGTCCAGTCCTGGGAGGAGCTGTCCGACGCCCGAGGAAGCCAGCAGCACAACCCCAAACAGAAAAGCATTCTTCTGCGCCGCGGCCATCTCCTTTTTCTTACTCCCTTCTCAAGAACAGCAGGCCGCCCGAAGCCCTTGCGGCGGCCGCGGCGGACACCCAGGCCAAGGCAGCCGACAAAGACAGGCAAGGCCCCGGGGACGCTGTAAAGCCCCTCCCCGCGACCCGGCCTCGTCCCTCACCCGCACCCTTCGGCGGCTGCTGCTCCTCCACAGAGCGGAGGCGCCGGCGAGGCGGACGACCGGCTCCACACAGCGGCTCGGGCCTGGCCCCTCACCCCGGCCTCCGCGGCCTCCGGGAGCCGGCGCGCGCCCCACTGCCGTCTGTACTCCGACCTCGCGTCCTGCCACCGCCGCCGCCGCCACCGCGTAACCTCTAAGCCCGCACCCCACTGGCGAGCGGGCGCTGCTGGCGCCGCCACCTCAGGAGAAGACCTACACGAAACGCTTCCCGATTGGCTGCCGTCTCCCCACCTGACCCAGGCGCTCTACGCGCACGTGGAAAACTGTTGTTGCGACTCAGCCCGTGCGTCACTTCCGGCTCCAACCCCGAAAGGGCGGTGCCGGAGCCCGCAGAAGCGGAAGTGAGTCGACGGTTGCGGCGTCTTTCCTTGTAGCCCATCCCGGCGCAGGCGCGCTGGCTCGGGCGGCCTGCACCTGGGGCCCCGCCTCAGCGAGGAGGGCTCGTCTGCGCCCCTTGCTGGTCCGGCTCTCCTAGAGCCGCAGCGGAGCAATGCCGCGCTATTGCGCAGCGATTTGCTGTAAGAACCGCCGGGGGCGAAACAATAAAGACCGGAAGTTGAGTTTTTACCCGTAAGTTGTCCCCGGAGCAGAAGCGTCAGCCTTACCTTTGGGCCGCGGCCCTGTGACGTTTGGCCCAGGGTTTGGGGTCTCTCCCATCTGCTCTGTAAATCCGTCCTCAGCTCTCTGGGCGTGGTCGGCCACTGCGCGGGAGGAGGGCGTGAGGGCTCGAGCTCAGTGCACCTAGGATCGTCCTAGCTGAGGGCGCAGGCCTGGTGGCAAGGCGTAGGGGCGTGTTGGGGTGAACGCAGAGCGTTCCCTCGCCTGACTTCATTTCCCTGAACGACATTAACCACCGCCTAAGGTACACACAGACCTGCCGAGTGGGAAGGTGCCCTCCGAGCTGACTTACACCTCCTGTGAGTTAGGTCGCATAGCTCTTATTCCATTTTCTCCTAAGGCAACAGGCCTTTCAGAAATTCCGTAGGTAACTGACCTTGAAAGTTCTGTAGGAGAGCCAGAATTATAACCTGTATGCTGCTCAGGCTTCTGTATACCTTTCATTCCTACAAAGAACAGAGTAAGTGTTGTTCTCAATTACTAGTGCCGCGAAACGTTTCCGTGAAACCACAGAAGAGGTCATTTTATTTGGAGCAGGGAAGTAGTAGTATGTAATAATTAAAAGTCCAGACTCCAGAGCCAATCTTAGTAAGTTCCTATCCTGGCTCCACTACTTGGTAGCTGAATGACCTTCTGCAAAGTAGTTAAACTCTCTGTGTCTAAGATCTCTGATCTATAAAGTGGAGTTATTAATAGTACCTAATTCGCAGTATGTAAAGAGGTGAAGTAGCATCTGGTACTCAGTACATACTTAATACATATGAAAATCAACAGAGAACATTGTATTTCCTTTTATTCTTGTGTTTAAAAATAATTCATTTAGGGCCGGCCCTGTGGCTTGGTGGTTAAGTGCGCGCGCTGCGATGCTGGCGGCCCGGGTTCGGATCCCGGGTGCGCATCGAGGCACCACTTCTCTGTCCATCCTGAGGCCAAGTCCCACATGCAGCAACCGGAAGGGTGTGCAGCTATGACATACAACTATCTACTGGGGCTTTGGGGGCAAAAAATAAAATAAATAAAATCTTTAAAAAAAAAAAAAAATAATAATAATAATTCATTTAACTTGACGCTAGTTGTCTTTTACTTCGGATTTTCACCAGTCATTTTGTGAAGCCTGTTTGTGCTCGCTAATGATTCATCTGCTTTTCATTATCTCAAGTAATGGGAAAAAACTGATAACCCCAAGTAATTCACACTATGTGGCGATATTTCCGAGATTGTCTCCCTTGAAGACCTTCCACAAGATGTAAACAGATTTTTGGGGGGGAAAAAAATCCAATCCATGGTCAGTTGATGGGGAAATGCCGATATATTAATTTAGGCTTTGTCTCCGAGAAGGTTTATAGTAAAGGATCATGTTGAACTTGATTTAGCCACATATTTTCCAGATTTATTTGACCTTGGATTTGGGGGATATGACTCCCAGACTAAAAATTCTTTAAGTTAGTCTTTGTCTATGGACCACATAGTTACAGTTTTTAAGGAGGGAAAAATAATGCCAGAGGGAGTCAATTATAAAGATGTTTTTCCTCAAAATGTGAATTTATTGAAAGTGGAATTTTTTGGTGAGTTTTTTAAATTCCACGTGTAATCCATAAAATGAAAATTGAATTAGTTTTATTCCCCTAATAGCACCAAACTGGAAGAATTGAATTTGCCCCTGCTTACACTATAGCAAGCTGTAGTATAAATTTATATTAATTTGGGAATTCAGTTAATATATACATATAGTATCCAGTTTATACTGTGATTATTTTGTGCTTTTTTTTGGAATTAATAAGACAGTGAAACAAAATTACCAAACAAATTGATGTTCAGGAAACATTCCAGGAGATTTCTTAGAGATTTACCTGTTGAGAAAACATTGTAATCCAGTTACTAATAAGGATATTCACAAAGTAAATTTTTTAAAATTATATGATAACTTAGCATATGGGTACAATAGAAATGATTTGCAAACAGTATTTTTATACATGAAATTACCTTAAAAAATACATTATTGTAAAAGGCATAGTCTCATTTTAGATGTAACCAGAAAAGGTATGAACTTATCTGTGGCTAGCAGAATTTAGGTTCTCTGAAAAGAAGATTCTTTTTTGCCTTTAAATGGCTGTTTCTGGTTATACCTGTCATACTTATAACCTAACTTATTGATATGTGCAAGGTTAAAAAAGTTTCAAACCATGTATGAATATTGCATCTATGGTAAGAACTTCCAAAGGTAAATCATCTGATTTTTTTCCATGTAAGGGTATCGGGGTTAAAAGTTATTTCCTATAAAGTACCCAGACTCTTCCCCTATCATCTTATAAAGTTATAAGTATTTAGGGAAAAAAAACATGCTGCTACAAAGCATAAATGATTGGGATTGGAGGGACTGTGTAATAGCTGCTTTTTGCATGAGAAGCCTTGTTATATTGTTACTATTTTTTAAAAATAGGAAATTATTATATAGTGTCTTGGACTATGTTCTTGTAAAATCATCAAAAGAAATGTAAATCACTGTTAACTATTGTTTAATACAGTTTAACTCAAATCTATTTAGACTAGTAGAAAAAGTTTTCTGTCGAGCTCTGCCATTAGTCCAGTTTTGCCAGTAAAACACATTGCAGTATGTTAGAGCCAGCTCTAAATCCAGGTTATTCAGTACAGGAACAACACATATAAAGAGATATCTTGCCTTCCTGTGTTTTCTATTTGATTTGTTTCATATTATAAAATATCTAAGTTCTTTTTAGTTCTTGTGTCAGTTTCTCTTTCAGAACTTGAATTTTAGAGTTCCCAGTCCATTGATTATAGAAGTCTAGAAATATTGAACTAAACTACACATGGGTAGAATTGAGGCTGATTCCAGTAGAGAGAATGGAATATTAGTAATTTTATAAGATTTAGTATGTATTTTATTGTCTGCTAAACCACTTGTTTGAATTAATGTATTCTTATTTTTTAAATTTTAATATAAAAGCCTAAAACTTGATACTTCCTTGAATTATAGAGAAGAAACCATTTGACTTGTAGTATTAGTATGAAATACATTTGAATAGGACTTTGTAGTTTATAAAAACCTCATTGCTAGTTCTAGGCAAACTACACAACAAAATAAAAATAGAACATAATTTATAAAAACATGAATAGATTTTATCCTTTGTAGAAACACATATATTTTACCTGAAGGGACTCAGAATTATGTTTTACAAGCCACTCTTCACAGACAAAAGCTGTGGCTCCACATCTTGTATCTTAGTCCTCTTTGCTGCAGAGAGGATATGGTATTAGTTGTCAGGAAGATGTTCTCATATGGTAGGAATGGTTGCCTCGCTTTTGCAGCACTTTGTGCATAGGTTACTATACATACAGGCCTGGAATCTGGCAAAGTTGTAAAAATATAGCAATGTTTTCCTTTTTTAATTTCAGGTTTCCTCTACATGACAAAGAAAGACTTGAAAAATGGTTAAAGAATATGAAACGAGATTCCTGGGTTCCCAGTAAATACCAGTTCCTGTGTAGTGACCATTTTACTCCTGACTCTCTTGACATTAGATGGGGTATTCGATATTTGAAACAAACTGCAATTCCGACAATATTTTCTTTGCCTGAAGACAATCAGGTATTAGAGGCAGGGGAGGGGGGGATAATGCTGAGCAGGGTGGTGATTGCAGGGTGACAGGTACTCAGGCAGAGGAAAACAGATACTTGAAAAAAAAGGAAATTAATTTTTGCTTTTCCTAAAAGTATGAAAAATTTTTAAAAATTTAAACCATTATTAAGCATGGCTTAAGAGAAGCAAAAGATAACATCCGTAAATTATTAAGTTGTTAACATAAGTTAATGATCTAAGATTTTTTACTGGTCTTTTGAATGATCTAAAATGTTTCCATCATATATTGGATATGCTTAATGCTTTTTAAAAATCACCTTAAAGTGTATGTGTGTTGTTATACATTTAGAACACTTTTTTAATGGAATAAATTTGCTTGGCCAGTATACTAGCTCAAAGTTATAATTAAATAGTCAGCACTAACTAATAAGAGAATAAACCTAGTAAGGACATCTTTTTTAGAATTTGAAAATATTATTTTCTAGGAAAAAGACTCTTCCAAAAAAAAATCTCAGAAGAAAAAATTGGAAGATGAGAAAGAAGTGTGCCTAAAAGCCAAGTCAGAAGAATTATTTGCATCAAATGAGCCAAAGAAAAATATAGTTAACACAGATGTCATCCCTGAACATGCAGAATTAATTGATTCATCTGCTGTGGTGGAGCCACCAGTTGCAAAAACAGAAAGTATCCAAAATAACATATTAACTCTTAATCTAGTTAAACAAGATACTGGAAAACCAGAATCTATCTTGGAAACATCAGTTAACCAAGACCTAGGTATAGGTGGTTTTCACACATCTTTTGAGAACCTGAATTCCACAACTATCACTTTGACAACTTCAAATTCAGAAAGTATTCAGCAGTCTTTGGAAACCCAAGAAGGTCAAGAAGGTCTCGAAATAACTACCAATCATCCTGCTAATCCCAACATTACAAATAATTCCATGGAAATTAAGTCAGCACAGGAAAATCCATTCTTATTCAGCACAATTACTCAAACAGTTGAAGAATTAAACACAAATAAAGAATCTGTTATTGCCATTTTTGTACCCACAGAAAATTCCAAACCTACAATTAATTCTTTTATACCTGCCCAAAAAGAAACTGTGGAAATGGAAGACATTGACGATGAAGATTCCTTATATAAGGATGTAGACTATGAGACGGAAGTTTTACAAATTGAACATTCTTACTGCAGACAAGACATAAATAAGGAACATCTTTGGCAGAAAGTGTCAAAGCTACATTCAAAGATAACTCTTCTTGAGCTACAAGAACAACAAACTCTAGGAAGATTGAAGTCTTTGGAGACTCTTATAAGGCAGCTAAAACAGGAAAACTGGTTGTCTGAAGAAAATGTCAAGATTATAGAAAACCATTTTACAACATATGAAGTTACTATGATATAAAGAGGTTGTAAAGCTATGACTTATATAAGCTTTTTGCAGCCAAACCAAATTATATGTAAAGTAAACTTATTCCTGTATAAAGTTCTCATCTTAAGCTAAGAAATGTTATGAACTGCATCCCGTTCTTGTAATGCGTATTTTTGAGAAAAACTAGAATATTGTTGAGCTGTAGAGAAAAAGTTTCATTACTTGATAATTTTCCAAATTAAAGTTAAAATATAGTAAATAAATAATATTATTAAATCATAAAATGAGAGAACACATATGGTAAAATGAGCCCAGAATAGAAGTCAGGCTTAGAAATCAGTCCTGGTTCTACCATTAGCATGTGACTTTGGCAAGTTACTTATCAAGATGGAGCTTCAGTCTCTAATCTGTAAAAAAAAGAGCACTTTCTAGGTCTCTAACATAGTCTGTTTCTTTATAGTTCCTTCCCTTTCTGGTAAGATACTTTTAATAGAACAAATTTACTATAAGATAATTCATACTTACATAATACTAAACGTTGGCAGAATTTGGATTATTCTCAATATTTATTCAGTTCTGTGTTGTTTGATCTTGTGGCTATATTTATGTGTTATGTAAGGGAAATACTCCTTTTATAATTTTATTCTAGTTGAAATAAAATAAGGAACCATTCGTTAGCCCAGTTCTTAGGAGAGATACTTTAAACTTGAAAGAATGTGTATTTCAGTACCTTATATGTATCTGATCATCATAATGCATAGTCATTTAAGCTTCTTAACATCCTATGTCTAAGGTTATATTTATAAACCAAAAAGTTTAATGAGCTTAATTTTTTTAAATATATATTTTAGAAATCATAGTTTGTGTCTGTTTAATATGTGTAGCTTTTTTGAATGTGTCATTTTTAGAGTTCAGAATGATAGAGTAATACTTAATATTATACATTCCCACCTATGTATATTTTATTAAAATTTATAAGCAAGAAATTATAGATATGTGGTGATAATCTTAGGGAAACAAATAGGAAAGAGAAGTAATGGTGATATAAATAAAATAGTGCTCATATCTATACAAATTTAAGAGAAAGATATAAAAGCAAAGACTTAGTGGTAACAACACAAATGTGAAAAATAGATAATCCCTTAAAATTGGCAGTCGACATAATTAAATGTGACATTGTTTATGGTGTTGAACAAGTTTCCATCTGATTCTTAGTTTTCGCATCTGTTATATAAAAAATATTATTACCTATCTTGAAGTATGGTTTTGAGAATTTGGTAAGGTAACAAACATGTTGGTCCTGGAAAATAGGAGGTGCTCAATAAATATTAGTTGACTGCACAGCAAATAGTATACTGATTGTTTTTTAAATGCATGATGGTTATTTTTGGCCATATTTCGCTTAGTTTTTTCAGGCTAATAAAATTAATTGATACTATGAATTTGTGTCAGCTAATTATAAAAAATTGATTAGAGGTGTCCTTATTGGGTGACCATAGGGGGAAAAAACTTTAAATTTTTGCATAAATTATGTGCAGATAATTGGTAGAGTTAATATGTTATTTTTAGGTATTCATATGTTGTATTTTGGTAATACTTATTTAAAGTAAAGAATATAGGTGAAAGTAACCTTTATAAGTCATTATAAAATATGTTGTTTCAACTCAGTTGTTAAGTATATGTTGTAGTTATTTTCTATTTGTTTAAAGTTATAGTTTACTCAGGAATAATTTAAGCTAGTTGTATTTCTTTACACTTAATAAATTATAAGTATTTAAGATATTTTCTTGGCTTGCCTATATTCAGTTCAGAATGTTCTCAACCAAACCTATTTCACCTCTAAATTATATTTAGGGGTTCTGACCTACTTTATGTTTTTCCTTGGATTATTATAGGAGCCTCTTAGTTAATCTTGCCTGTATGTTCAGTCTCCTGCTTCCATATCCTCCTGCACTCTGCTGTCAACTTTTTACCTAAACAGTAGATCTAACTATATCACCTACCTACCACTTAATTTTCCAGCTCAGAAATCTGTAATTACCCTCTAATACCTACAGAATAAAGCCAGACTCATTACCTATCATATATATGATCCTCTGTGATTCTGTTCATCTTGTGTTCTAGCCACACTGGACTTAGCATTTCCCAAACATGCCCGACAGGTGCCTGTTTTTGTGTCTGCTTATTTTATTCCCTAGATTTAGTCTGTCAAAATTGTATTTCATCTTTGGTGGAATTTCATCGGTTTTTTCCAAAGTTATTTTCTCTCTGTTCCTTTAGGGCTTTGTTTTATAATACTATAACAGGATTTACCTTATACTTTGTTATATGATGATAATATCTATGATTATCTTATCTACTATAAGCTTTTTGAGAGAATTTTCATTCATTTTTGTTTCTTTGACAATGTAATATTAACTGAATAAATGGATGAATATTTTGAATTTGCCTAGTTAGAATTTCTTGGTTCTCGACACTTAAAATCAAGAACCTCCTTAAAAAATATCCCTGATACCTTGAGAATGATGGGAGAGAATATAGATCTTCATATAATCTTTGAAACATTCCATATTTCCAATGGATGTTAGAATTTACCAGTTATCTGCCATGCCATTTATGAATTAATTTTTGTTATGGAAGGCTTCTCCCATCCTAGACTATTTCCTGCTTTGTTTCCTGAATAATTAGAAAGGAAACAAGTCCAAGAAAGCTGCATGTCTTTATGTGTACATGTCAGGGAGATTAGGTAAATCAAATTTAGAAAGATTTAATCAGTATAAATAATATGTGGCATTGGTCTAAATATCAAATACAGAACTTTTCTGCATATTTTTGATCTTGGAAAAAGAATCAGCCATGTATTAAGAGTTGGAATATTAATATGCTGATGAATTTTTCTATTTCTAGCTAATTTGAACTGCTCTGCCAACTAATTTGGTATTCAAATACACACTTTTTGTTTTTTAGATTATGCTATTATGTAATATTTTTGTGGGTGAGGTGGGTGGGTTAAAATCTCATTCACAATTGTCATGGGAAAAAACTAGAGAAAAGGGGGTGTATCTGTCTAAGCGAGAAATTCCTTCAAGGGAGACTCCTTCTTTCATTTATCGTTTTAACCTCCCATTCAACCCTCTGGCTTCTTAGCTGACTTCCTCTTCTCCAGTGAACTTTGCCTCCATCTCTCCTCAGCCACCTCATTCCCATGGTCAGTGGTTGACCTTTATCGTCACCAGTAATTGCATCCCCTTGAAAAATGTCAACTTCAAGCACCTCATTCTTATCACTGCTTTCTCTTCAGCACCTTTATTGGAACAACTCACACTGCAACCAACCACTTTTCCACAATCCAGCATCCCTGCGGTAGGTTGTATTTTCCAAATATGGCTACAAAATATATCTCATCCTATATTCTCTTCTGTAGTGTGGCCTTGCCACTCTCTTATCAAGAGGTGGAGTTTATTTCTCTGCCTTTTTGAATCTGTTAGGCTTTGTGACTGCTTTGACCAAGAGAACACAGTGAAAGTGATGCTGCCAGTTCCAAACTCAGCCCTTAATTCACCTGGCAGCTTCCACTTCCTCTTTGGAACAGTCCATCTTAGAATGCCACAGGCCTTGTAAGTTATGTGATTACCCTGAGATCATGCTGGAAAAGCCAAAGTCACATGGAGAGGCTCTGGAGAGGGAGATATCAGACACATGAGTGAAGAAGCCATCTTGGTAACTGATCTTTGGGTCCCAGCTGCTCTAGACAGCAAATGCAGCAGAGATAACCAGTGAGCTGAGCTCTTCCCGAATTCCTTAACCACAGAATTGTGAGCAAAATAAAATGTTTTAAGCTGATAAGTTTTGGGGTGCATTGTTGGCAATGTATTAGGCTGAGTTCTCCAGAGAAACAGGACTAATAGGATATGAGAAGAGATTTATTAAAAGAGATAGATTGGCTCACACTGTTCTTGAGGCTCAGAAGTTCCAAGATTGCAGTTGGCAAGCTAGAGACCCAGGAGAGCCAATGGTGTAGTTCTAGTCCAAGTATGAAGGCCTAAGAACCAGGAAAGCTGATGCTGTAAGTTCTGGTCTCAATCCAAGTCCAAAGGAAGAAGAGCAATGTCCCTTCTCAAAGGCAGGCAGAGAGTGAATTCTCCGTTACTCAGCCTTTTGTTCTATTCAGGCCTTCAATGGATTAGATGAGGCCCACTCATGTTGGGGAGGGCAATCTGCTTTACATTAAACTCATTTAGAAACCCTCTCACAGAGACACCCAGAATAATGTCCAACCAAATATCTGGGCACCCTGTGGGCCAGTCAAGTTGACACATTAACTATCACAGGCAGCAATAGGTAATCAAAACAATCCCCCTTCAGTATTCACCTCCATCCTTACTCTGGTGCTGTGAACCATCATAACTATTCTCCTGTAAAACCTTCAACAACGCTGATCTTCCCTCTACTGTTCTCACTTGCCTAAACTCCATTCCTGATTGAATTCAAATATCTTTTTGCCTTTTTTGTTCCTCAGAAAAGCTAGGCATAGCTGCAGAAAATCACACAAATGGACAGGCTTGGTTCTAAATTCATAACCACAAACCTTGCACGGGCCCTGCAACATTACTGTATTTCTCTAGTAAGTTCATATCTCTATTCTCAAATTCTCCCTCACGCTCCTCCCTTCCTCTCCTACTGCCCCCTCCTACTCATCCAAGCTGAGGGTCTCATCACATGCTTCATTGAGAAAATCCAAATAATCATAAACACCCCCATAAATCAAAACAAGGGGCTATTATACAGTAGTTAAAATGAATAAACTAGATCTACATGAATCACCATGAATAAATACCCAAACAATATGTGGAGAAAGGTAAGTTGCAAAAGTCCACTACTTAATTAAAATTTTAAAATTTACAAAACAGTAATACATGTTGCTTATAAATATATTCTTGTATAAAGAATGAAAACACACCAACTTCAGGATAATTACCTCTGCAGAGGCAAGGAGTGATGGTGGAGAGGTTTTATATGTTATTTCTTTAAAAAAGAAAAGTGAGGGAGCTAAATAAAAATGACAAAATGTTAATATCTATTTAAATGATAGGTACACACCTGTGTTATTACTCTATGTTTCAAAATTTACAAAGAAGATTGCTTATTTTAGTTAAAATGACAAGAGAGTGTGGGAGCCTTCTTCTTACATTAACTTCAAAGGTCATCTATGATTAGACTGCATTCTAATGGTTTTGTTATTGTAATTCTTTGTTTTAAGAACATTTGCGGGGAGAGGGGAATTACAGCGAAAGAGTTGATGACTTGGAATCAATCAACTTGGGTTTGAAGTTGGGCACTGTGGTAGGCAGAATAATGCCTGCTTACCTCACAAAAACTTTGAAAAGTAGCAAAAAAGAGGCTGTGGAGCAGGATGGGAGTGGCAAGCAGATAACTGCTTTAGTTCTGTGCAGCGGTAAAATGTGAGCCAAATGAGAATGACATTTCGAATACCGTTCTCCCTTTTGCTAGTAAATTCCTCTAGTTTCATGCCTCTCCTTGAGCTTGTAGTGATTGACTGGCCCACTTCTCTATTCCTGGAGAAAATAAAAACTAGGCAGTACTGGATAGAATAGCATATAATCTTAAAAAAATGAGAGTAGGTTTAATGCTAATATGAACTAATCAACTACATAGCTTTAAGATAATAAATTTAGAGCTATTTCCATCTCCAATTTTGAAAAAAATAGCCTGAGGATGTTATTTAATATGACATTATACATATTTAGTACATTAATAAAAGAAACTTTAAAATATCAATGTCACTTCGTTCGCAATCTCAAAGAAACCCCAAGGACAAGGAAAATCCATCATTAATCTGTCACCAACATCTCAGTGGTTTTGTTCTAAGATTCAGGTTTTTAATAGTGTCTGTAAGGCATATATACAAATAGTGTCAATGTCTAATTAAGTGTGGTGACCCTTTGTTCTCCTGAATCACTAGTAAAATTAATCATATCTTCCCTCTCTCTGTAAATCCTATACCTTCTGGATAATGGAAAAGAAACATTTTCATACTAGAGAGAACTTATTCTTTCAAATGGACATTCTTTTTCAGACTCCCATTCTCTGTCTTTGACCTCCTCGACCTACCCCACAGACTTAAGCCAAGGGCCTCCAGGCTGCCCGGGATCCCAGAACCTTTGCCATGGTGTTGACTCTAGCACATGCATGTGTGCTGTTGTTAGTGTTAGCGTCTCCATCCATGATTGTGTATATCTGTTTTGTCCGCTCCTCAGGCATTGTAATATGGTATTGTATTTTTGTCAGGTCATTGAAAAGTTATCTTACATTTTAGAAGGGATTGATTGAATACATTCAGGTAATGGAAACATGATGAGTATTTCACTATAGAAACTAGAACTGACAGATTCTAAAATATATGAAATGTATTTTAAATGTTCTTATAGATGTCTTTTAAATAAGTACTGATATTTTAACTTAATCTAACATAAATGAGCAAAATATCTTATACTGGCTGAACTAACATTATTCTATTTTTTTTATTGAGCTATATTGACATATAACGTTATATTCATTTCAGGTGTACAACATAATGATTTGATATCTGTATATATTGCAAAATGATCTCCCCAATAAGTCCAGTTAACATCCATTACCACACATATTTACAAAATTTTTTTTCTTATGATGAGAACTTTTAAGATTTGTTGTTTTAGCAACTTGCAAATGTACAATACAGTGTTATTAACTGTAGTCACCATGCTGTGCATTACACGCTGGGACTTATTTATTTTATAACTGGAAGTTTGTACCTTTGGAGCCCTTCACCAATTTTGTCCACCCCCGACTCCTCACCTCCCCAACTCTGGCAGCCACCTATCTGTTGTCTGTATCTATGAGTTCCATCTCTTTTTTCAGATTCTGCATATAAGTGAGATCATACAATATTAGTCTTTCACTTAGCATAGTGCCCTCCAGCTCCATCCATGTTGTCACAAATGGCAAGATTTCATTCTTTTTTGTGGCTGAGTAGTATTCCATTTCATATATAGAGATATATCTATATGTAGATATATATACTGCATCTTCTTTATCCATTCATCCATCAATGGACACTTAGATTGCTTCCGTGTCTTGGCTATTGTAAATAATGCTGCAACGAACGTGGAGTTGCATATATCTTTTCGAGTTAGTGTTTTCTTTTTCTTCACATAAATATCCAGAAGTGGAATTGCTGGATCATAGGGCAGTTCTATTTTTGTTTTGTTGAGGAACCTTCATACTATTTTCCACAGTGTCTGTACCAACTGACATTCCCACCAACGATGCACAAAGGTTCCCTTTTCTCCCCACCTTTGCCGGCACTGGTTATCTCTTGTCTTTTTGATAATAGCCATTCTACGAAGGTGTACGGTGATATCTCATTGTGGTTTTGATTTGCATTTCCCTGATAATTAGTGATGCTGAACATCTTTTCACATACCTGTTGGCTATTTGTATGTCTTCTTTGGAAAAATGTCTACTCAGATCCTCTGCCCATTTTTTAATCAGATTGTTTTTTTGCTTCTGAGTTATATGAGTTCTTTATATATTTTGGATATTAGCCCCTTATCATATATGTAATTTGAAAATATTTTCTCCCATTCTGTAGGCTGCCTTTTCACTTTGTTGATGATTTCCTTTGCTGTGCAGAAGCTTTTTAGTTTGAGGTAGCCCTACTTGTTTATTTTTGCTTTGGTTGCCTTTGCTTTTGATGTCAAATCCAAAAATTCATCACCAAGTCCGATGTCAAGGAGCTTACCGCCTATGTTTTCTTCTAGGAGTTTTATGGTTTCAGGTCTTACATACAAGTATTTAATCCATTTTGAGTTAATTTATGTGTATGGTGTAAGAGGGTGATCCAGTTTCCTTCATTTGCATGTAACTGTTTGGTTTTCCCAACACAGTTTATTAAAGAGACTGTCTTTTCCCCATTGTATATTCTTGGCTCCTTTGTTATAAATTAATTGACCATATATGTGTGAGTTTATTTCTGGACTCTCTATTCTGTTCCATTGATCTATGTGTCTGTTTTTATGCCAATATTATACTGTTTTGATCACTATAGTTTTGTAATATGTTTGCAATCAGGACATATGACGCCTCCAGCTTTGTTCTTCTTTCTCAAGATTGCTTTGGCTATTCAGGGTCTTTTATGGTTCCACACAAATTTTAGGATTGTTTGTTCTATTTCTGTGAAAAATGCCTTTGGAATTTTAATATGGACTGCATTGAATCTGTAGATTGCTTTAGGTAGTATGGACATTTTAACAACTTTTCCAATCCATGATGACAGGATATCTTTCAATTTCTTTGTGTCTTCTTCAGTTTCTTTCATCAATGTATTATACTTTTCAGTGTATAGGTCTTTCACTTCTTGGTTAAACTTATTCCTAGGTATTTTCTTCTTTTTGATGTAATTGTGAATGGGATTATTTCTTAATTTCTCTTTCTGATTGTTTTTAGTGTATAGAAACACAGCAGATTTTTGTGTATTGATTTTGTATCCTGCAACATTACTGAATTCGTTTATTAGTTCTAACAGTTTTTTGGTGGCGTCTTTAGGGTTTTTTATATATAATACGTCATTTGCAAATAATGACAATTTTACTTCTTCCTTTCTAATTTAGATAACTTTTCTTTCTTTTTTTTTTTTTTTTTTTTTTTTTGCCTGATTGCTCTGGCTAGGACTTCCAATACTATGTTGAATAAAAGTGACAAGAGTGGGCATCCTTGTCTTGTTCTTTTTTTTTTTTTTTTTTTTTTGTGAGGAGGACCAGCCCTGAGCTAACATCCAATGCCAATCCTCCTCTTTTTTGCTGAGAAAGACTGGCCCTGGGCTAACATCCGTGCCCATCTTCCTCTACTTTATATGGGACGCCGCCACAGCATGGCCTGACAAGCGGTGCATTGGTGCGCGCCCGGGATCCGAACCGGCGAACCCCGGGCCGCCGCAGTGGAGCGCGCGCACTTAACCGCTTGCGCCACCGGGCCGGCCCCATCCTTGTCTTGTTCTTGATCTTATAGAAAAAGCTTTCAGGTTTTCACCATTGAGTATGATCTTAGCTGTGTGCTTGCCATATATGCCCTTTTTATGTTGAGGTACATTCCCACTACATCCAGGTTGTTGACAGTTTTTATCATAAATGGATGTTGAATTTTGTCAAATGCTTTTTCTGCATCTATTGAGATGATCATATAAATTATTCTTTCATTTTGTTAATGTCGTATATCACATTGATTGATTTGCAAATATTGAACCATCCTTGCATCCCTGGAATAATCCTGCTTGATCATGATGTATGATCCTTTTAGTGTAGTTCTTCAGTTTGCTAATATTTTCTTGAGGATTTTTGCATCTATCTTCATATGGGATATTGGCCTGTAATTTTCTTTTCTTATGGCATCCTTCTCTGGTTTTTGTTTCAGGGTAATGCTGGCCTCATCTTGAGTTCTTTTTAAGAAAATATATTACCTAACAGGATAAAAATATTAAAAACTAACTATTTTTTGTTACCTGATAACCACACAGAGATGCTATATTAATAAACATATATTTAGGTTTTTCTGTATATTTGAAAGAGATTGTATTATTTGATATTTAAGAGAAAATATATGATAAATACTTAGAAAAAATATACCTAAAACTATCTATAATTGGCCCTTAAAAGAGCAGGAAAATTTTATTGATTAATAACTTGAATTTTTCAAGACGTGCTGGATTGAAAATGATGTGGGTTTTGCCCTAAAAGGTTATTATTGCCTTTAAAAATGACTTGGAGGGGCCAGCCCAGTTAAGTGGTTAAGTGCGCACGCTCCGCTGCTGCGTCCCGGGATTCGCCAGTTCGGATCCCAGGAACGCACAGACGCATGGCTTGTCGATCCATGCTGTGGCGGCATCCCATATAAAGTAGAAGAAGATGGACATGGATGTTTGCCCAGGGCCAGTCTTCCTCAGCAAAAAGAGGAGGATTGGCAGATGTTAGCTCAGGTCCGATCTTCCTCACAAAAAAAAAAAAAAGAATGACTTGGATTATTTTCATCTTAGGTATTAAAATGTGATATTTTTTCCTTTGAAAGAAGATGTTAAAGAATCTGTTGTTTCTAAGTTATCAATAAGTTTGACCGTTTTTAATGGTCACTAATTAGCATCGTGGCACTCTGACCTGGATAGACATGCTTTAATAGTGCCAGTATTATATGTACCAATAATCAAATAGAATCTATAATGAAAATTTTTAAGTGATGAATGAGTGTGTATGTAGTTTAGAGGTGAAAATAAAGCCTGGAAAAGTTATCGAGGAAAAATGAAATGGAATTTGATTGCGTAGCTGATCTAGAGTATTCTGTTCAAAGCAGTTTATTCTTTTTTGAATCTTTCTATTCTGCTTTGTCTTGATTGATACAGCTAAAGAGTAAAAGGAAATTGCTGAAAGGGAGAACATATACCAGGAACAGACTAGAGTGGCCGAGAACTAAGAGGTTAAGTATGGAAATAAAGATGAAAAAAATTGATTTCTGTGAATCACAAATGAAAAAGTAACAGTAAACTTCAGAGAAATATAAGAAACTAGATGGATAGTTTGGATGGATGGATGCAAAGAGTTGAGACTTAAAGTTTTAAGTATAATAATATGACATTGAAATTGCTCCAGTCATTTCTTTCCTCTCTGGCTATCATTAATATAGGAAATTTGACGCATTAAAATATTACCATTTCCATTATATTTCCTACAGTATTTCTAATCTAATTCTCTAGGTAAAGATTGGCCTTGTCTTGTCTAGAATGATTCTACACTAAGTTTAACCTCTGTAATTGTCAGTAATGTGCTACCTCAGAGCTCCAAGTCTCTGTTTTGCTATCTTCTATCTTACCAACATCACTCTCAACCCAGCACATCTTGAAAAATCCACTCTACTAATCAACAAAATTCTCCTACCCTTTTGGCATGCATTAACACCCAAGATTTATTTGTTAAGAGAAGAGCATATAAGGACAGTAAATACACAGAGCACGTATCAAGGTTAAAAAGGCTGCAAATTCCAAATCTCATTGGCCATCAATCACAGGAATGTCTTTATGTCATGATCATTCGGTGGTGACTAGAGAAATGGTAGGTAGAGGTGGACAAATGGGTGGAGGTATGCAGGACAGGGGATGAGAATGGCCTTTGGGGAAGATGTCCACCTGTTCCAAGACCTGGAACTTTCTGTCTCCACCCTCTTCAGGACTCTCTGCCACTATGTTTAGGGGCTTTACCTCTGTCAAATTACCCTTATGTCTGAGCATAGTACACCCTGGATTCTACTCTTGGCTGAGTTCTCAGACAGGAGACCTGGGACCTGTTATAGGAATAGGCATGAGGATCTGTGTTTTTCACGTAGGCAAAAGGATACCGAAGTTCTCATATATAGGCAATTCAGTCAAGCAAGAAAAGTTTCAAAATTTCAAATCCATGGAAGGAAAAGTGGAATACCAAAGAATAAGTACAAATAGAGGTTCCTTGACAGAATTAGGCAAAATGTAGTTGGGGACTCTGGAAGTGAAGCTATGGTTATACCTGTTTATAAACAGCCTTGGACTAAGCCTATGCTTAAGGACCAGAGACAGCTATGGGACAGAGCTACTAAGAGCAGCAAGCAGGACCTCAACTTCAGACATTTTAATTCAATAAAACTGGGAAGAAGCCTAGCTGCATTTTAGTAAGCATCAGATAATTCTAGTGTAGGTGGTTCTTGGACCGCACTTTAAGAGATACAGCCTTAGAGAGCCAGCCCTGATGACCTAGTGGTTAAAGTTCGGCACTGTCACCACTTCAGTAGCCCAATGGCCGAGGTTCACTTCCTGGTTGCAGAACCACACCACCCGTCTGTCAGTTGCCATGCTGCAGCAGTGGCTCATGTAGAAAAACTAGAAAGACTTGCAATTAGGATATACAACCATGCACTGGGGCTTTGGGGAGAGAAAGAAAGAGGAAGATTGGCAACAGATGTTAGCTCAGGGTGAATCTTTTCCTGCAAAAATAAAAATAAAAATAAATAAATACAACCTTAGAAATTAGAAAATTAGTGGCTGCACTCCTGGTAGGAATGCCTCTTCATTTCTTTTTTCCATTACTCCTATTTGTTTATGCCATTGCCATTTTCTTCATTCTTCTCTAACTCTTCCTGCAGTACAGAATGATGTATATAAGGTAGAATATAATAAAGTACTTTTTAAAGGAATCCCAAAGAGTTTATATGATGTTAAGTTTGAGATAGCAAATGGAACATATACATTTAACTCTGCTCCACCTGATATACTACTAAAACAACCCTAAAGAGATCTTTTTAAAAAGTAAAATCCGCAAGAGCAAAGAGAAAGAGGAAGGAAACAACATTTTGGAAGCTAAAAAGCAGATACATTCCTTTGTGGTCCTGAGAATCCAGAGTCAACAAGAAGGAAAGCCAACAAGCAACCCAATTATTATCACAGAACCCCAAAAGACTCAGTAATTGAAGTCAATAGATAACTCTAAAATTGGAGGAGGGAGTGTGAAGACATGTTTAAAAAAGAGAATTCATTAAAGTGTATTGCAAAGCAGTAGCCATCCCACACAGCTTGGCAGGCTGTCCCTCCCTCAACCTGGCAAAAGATTGGAAGTTTATTCTCTAGCGAGGACAAAGCAAAAAGTCTCTAGAGAAGAAAAAAAGCTGGACAGGAACACTATACTGAAAAGAGACATTAAGTGAAAGTTTACACCAACCCTCACCTGACTCCAGCCACTATCACATACTCAGTTCCCAGAACTCTGGCAACCAAGCTTATACCTTCTAATCTTCTCCTGGAAATTTGACAAGAACAAAAAAATTTTACATTGGGAGTTCCAACTGGGTCCACCTAAGCGACTTTGTAGCTGTAATTCTCAATCCTCACTGTGCGTCAAAATCACCTGGGAAATTTAAAAATTTTTCATTACCTGGGCTCCACTCCCAAAGACTCTGATTCAGTTGGCCTCGCATAAAGCCTAAGTATCTGTATTTTTAAAAATTTCCCAGGAGATTCTAATATAAAGCAAAAGTTGAGAATCATTGCTCTACAGTGAAGCTTATGGACAAGACTCATCCATGAGTTCAGAGCTTCTCATCAGCTTTTAAGTGCCCCGCCAACTGACAGTCAACAGACAATTGAGGAAAGCAGTTAATATTAAAGACAGCAACCAAGGTAAGTGGAAAACAGCAACTTGAAGAAAACAGAGATTATACAGGCAGGAGAAAAGTTAGGCGAAAGAACCCAACTATAATTAATGTTCTTACTGGGAAGAGACTATATTGCATCCCTGAAAACAAAAACAGAATACTCTTTTTTAAAAGGAATATTATGAAAACAAAAAGAGCTCTAGTAATTTAAAGTGTGATATTAGAAATGAAAAGTTAATAGGAGAGTTAGAAGATTAAAGTTGAAGGAATCTCCCAAAAGGTAGAGCCAAAAGACATTAGAAGTAAAAATAAAACAAGTCCAGTGTTATGGGACAAATTGTGTCCCCCATCCTCAAATTCATATGTTGAAGCCCCAACTCCCAGTACCTCAGAATGGGACTGTATTTGGAGACAGGGCCTTTAAAGAGGTGGCTAAGTTAAAATGAGGCTGTTAGGGTGGGCCCTAATCCAATCTGATTGGTGTCCTTATAAGAAGAGGAAAGTTCAGCACACAAAGAGATACCAGGGATGCAATAGCACAGAGGAAAGACCATGTGAGGACACAGTGAGAAGGTAACCATCTGCAAGCCAAGAGGAGAGGCCTCAGGAGAAACCAAACCTGCTGATAACTTGATCATGGACTTCTAGCCTCCAGAACTGTGAAAAAATAAATTTCAGTTATTTAAACCACCCAGTCTGTGATATTTTGTTATGGCAGCCCTACCAAACTAATATGTCCAGGAGGTTTAATATGCAAATAATAGGCTGTTTTATAGTCTCAGCCTATTGATAACCAATATTGTGGCTGGACCATCCATTATGGTTCTTATTATGATTGCAAGATGCCCTCAGTAATAGCCATCAGGAAACTCTGGTGGAAAAAAAAGGTTTATTACTCAAAAATCCTGGAAATCACAAGGCACACCTGGCCACACAGGGAGGTTGTGGGTGGAGAGCATGGACCTGGGGTTCTGTTTTTATTGGGGTTGAGGGTGGTGGCCTAGGGTTTTGAGAGCTCACTCTTTATTGGTGAATTTAAAACATAAGAACAAGAATTTAAAGTGTAGGAAGAGAAAAAACAAGTGGCCCAAATGGTCAGTTATCAAAATCAACCAAGATCTCTAAAACAAAGGAGACTCAGGGGGAGGGGGTAGTGCAGCGTGGCTCTTTATCTAGTCATGTGACTGGCAACATGTTTATTCGAGATAGCCATCTTTGAATTGGATGCTTCTTTGAAGTGGAGGCCTTGGCTCAAGTCAGGCACTTGCATTACCAAGAAAAAAATGCCATCTGTCAGGGCTTATACTACATGGCATTTTAGAGATTGGAACAGAAAAAATGAAACAAAAGAAACAGTACACGAAAATTTCTAGAATCAAACATGTAGTTCCAGATAGAAAGACCCATTGTGTGCTGAGAACAATGGATGAAAGAAGGTACACATCGAGGAACATTATTTTTAAAAATCAGAACTTTGGTCACAAAAAGAGGATCTTACAGACTTTCAGCAGGAAAAAAAAACAGACACAAAAAGTCAAATGTAGAACAGATTCAAATTTCTCGATGGCTACATTGGAAACAAGAGGACAAAAAGATCAGCATCTGAAAATTCTAAGGGAAAAAGATTTCCAAGATAGAATTCTATATCCGAAGTCTCAAAATATTGCCTCTTCTGTACCCTTTCTAAGGAAGTTACTGAAAAATGTATCTTAGGGAAACAAGGCCATAAAAGAAAATTAAGAGAATGATTTATCTTCTGGAATGATTTCCTAGATGATAATTTATCATTCAGTTCATCTGGAGATTAGAAATAGGAAAAAAGAAAATCAAATCAACAAAGAAGCAAAGGGAATCCCAAGTTGGTGGTTAAGAGAGGCCCCAACCTGACAGCTGGACCACTGGCCTCAAAAGCCACCAGTCCAAACTGGAGGATTCAGAAGGCTCAGGGATAGAGTTCTTCAAGAAGATAAAAATTGATAGACTAACTGATGTGTTTCTTCAGAGGAAACTCACATATCTGGGGTAGAATTTAGGGTTGAATTAATGATAAATACAGAGAAAACTATGCAAACAAATCAGACAAATATTCACACAAAATGTACAGGAAAGGTCAAGCCATCATCTCTTAGTACATAATTGCATTTACATAGTCAAAATAATGTAAATACAATATAAACACTGATGTAATTACATTGGGAAGATGAAGGGTAGCAAGGGAAGGGTGTATGTGTGTGTGTGTGCATATGTTGTGCTGAGGCCAGAAGCAAGGGGTAGGATGATGAGGTAATAATTAAAGAGAACAAAATCCTCATCCACCGTAGTAAGATATCAAATAATATCTAAATACAAAAACTTTAAAAATAGCAAATTAAGCATGTTATTATGGAATATGTAGATAAATACACAAAGAATCCATGTTTCATTGGAAGGGGTTGGCTCTAGGGCAGAAATGAAGGACTGCAATTCTCAAGGTAAGGCTTATAGAATCCTGACTTTTTAAGCACATGTGTAAGAGCTATGAGCTCACTCCTATTCCTCCTTCATGACTGACCTATTCATTATTTTATCTAGAAATCCTTCATTTGCCCTGACAGATGCCCTTCTTATTTAGTCTATTAGTGTTTACCTACCCCCATCATAATACCTATCATTCAGTATCATTATTGCTTCTTCACTTGTTTTCATACCCCAGTGTAAGTGTTCATACCCTTAAAGTGTAAGCATTTTGCAAGCTTTTTAGCATCATTGCCCAGCACGATTCCTAGTATAAAGCAGAGGCTCCATAAATATTTATCAAGTGCACAACAGCACCTACTAAACCATATTTCAGGAACTATTTTGCTGGGTCAAATTCTGGCTCCACATGGGGACAGTCACCAGATAAATTTCCAATTTGCAGCTCCATGAGTGGATTATTGCCCCACTATTCAAGCAGGCTTTGTTAAATTATTACCTTGAATTGTAATGTAAATAATGCTACTTTAAATCTTTCCTGGCATGCTATAAACAGTACCTAGTAAGGCTGAGTAGCATTCCTTCCAGACTAGGGTTTTATAACTCAGAGTCTAGACTACAGGCAGCTTCAGGAGGGTCACTGGAACCCTAATATTTAATGCAAAATTTTGTGCATGTAGACATTTTTCTGGAAAGAGAACCCATAATTTATATTATATTAGGAAAGGGATACATGACTCCAAAAGATTTAAACACCACTTCTCAGGACAATAATACCTTACATTTTACATTTATAATAATACCCTACATTTGTGTTCTTTAGAGAAGCCTAAATCTTTTTACATATGTGGTTTTTCCCTCTAAAATCTCCAAACATAGAGATGGGAAACCTGCTATTCTAGATTCAAATGCACAAAAACTGCCAATTCAGCTATGTGATTTTAATTAATTCAGAGTAGAACTAAGACAAAAAGGAAAATTTGCCCACATCCAAAAGCAGGCTGGCTAAATTCTACACAGAATTCTTACAAGTTTTAGACCAGTGCTGTTTCATATTTTCTGGAAAATAAATTTTAATGTTCAAATTACTATATAGAGTGTCAGAAAAATAAATTCAGAAATTGGATAAGTATTAATTTTAATTATTGGAAAATACTGTATAAGTTCAATTCACTTGTTTCTTGATTACTGAAATATAATTAAAAATGAAAAGCAGTGGAACAGGAGCCAAATTGAGAGAGAGCCTAATCTTTATTTTTTTCACTGCATGGTTCAGATTTCCCATTAATAAAAATGTGTGGTGTTTAAATATGCACAACAGACTAGAATATCATAAAGGTGAAATGAGGTTAATTTTATTGAACTTGCAACCTAGCTTAGTCTACGTGAAAATGAATTCACTGACAGAAGACGAGAACGTGTCTGAGTCCTGGATGAGAAAGAAGTCAATCAGTTCAATGGTGTGGTATTAAAACATGAGAAGGAGTTTTTGGGGGAGTGAGGTGGAAAAGGCAAAAGGCACCATTCAGACTATTCAAACAATCCCCAGAAAGTCATTAAATAAGAAAGCATTCATCTATTCCTCTTTGGAACATTAAATAATATGTTAAGGAGATAATTGTTTTGCCTTGTTAAAATTTGGTGGTTTGGAGGTCTGAAACATCCTTCAGCATATCAACTTTAGTCCACCTGGTTAGTTTCATTAACTTGGGAAATGACAAAATGCAAAGGGAAACAATGTGATAGAATATAGGAGGGGCATAGAGCTAGGTCTCAGAAGACTGAAAAGTCTGGCTTGTCCCAGTAACATAATCCAGTCTCCTTTGTCAGTAGGCAGAAGCACATTATTGCATATCACCACAAAAATGCATTTCTGAACAAAAATACAGTATACAAAGCCTTCTAATGAGGGAGGAAAAAAGAAGACGACAAAGCCAGTCCAAGTCATACTGAGGTAAACTGCTTCTTCTTTAGCAACAGCAAAATACTGAGGGTGAAGAGACACCACTACTAAGGATAGAGAATGGAGCACCCTGGTTTTAACAAATAATGTTTGGCATGGGAGAAATTGCTTCCAAATGTAGATAAAATGGTCCCACAATTCTCTCATGTTTCTTTTTTCTTCTTTTTGTTAGTCTGGAAAGAACTGAAACCAAAACTTCCTGGGGGGTGGGTCCTATATGTCACTGAAGACCCAGTTCAAATGTCACCTCTTCCAAGTGGTAACTCATACACACACACTCACATCAGCTAGTGGTTCACTCCTCTATTTTTTCACATTCTATTTGTCTCATTACTATAACTAAATCATTCTTTGTTGTAATTACCTCTTTCTGTATCAGTCTCTGATTAGACTACAAGTTCCTAAGAGGTAGACATCAAAATTTAGTCATCTTTGGCACTGTTGGGGAGGAAAAAATTCCTCTACCCTCCCACACACACGTTGGAGAACTTAGTGATGGGTAACTCAAACAGGTGGTCAGAACTTGGGCTTATATAGCATCTTAACAAAGAAAAGTGACAAGACAAAGGAAAAGGGGTTTAGGTCTCTAGGGGTGGCCAACTGTGAGAAAGTAAATATATGGGGGAAACTAATGGAAGATATTGGCTGTTCTAGTAAGGTTTGTTATGTAGATTCCTCTGTTGCTGACAAGAGTCTAAAATTGTCTCTGGTGATTAAGAATCCTTCTGCCTTTCCAGGTAGAGAGGGAGAGGGCAGAGTTTTGTTTTTGTGTCTGCTTCCTCTCAATTGTCTTCAGCTCAAAGCAATCCTTACGTCAAAGTGGTATATTTTGGGGTGGCATACTCTGAACCCCTTCAGCACCTAGTAGACCCTCAATTAGTTGTGGAAAAACACGATAATAATATGCTATCTCTTGTGGCCATCTTTGAGTGATGGATGGTTGATAAAATGTATTGTGTTATGCTTAGATCTAGTTACTTTTAAATACTGTAGAGCGCTAACTTAATAGGAATTTTAAATTGCACAGTCTCAAAGCCTATTGCTAACTCTGTGCTGGTTCTTTTGCCGTAATGTGTGCTTCAAATTTACCTGTTAACAGCAAATAGATAAAAGGCCATAGAAATTAGAAAATCAAAGGACATGAGATCCTGAGAAAAGAAAAGATTTAAATGGGGGTAAAGAAGTTTAAGATATTTAAAAATATGCATATCACTCTTCAATTTGAGGCCTTACTCAGAAAAATCACAAAATATTTACTCCAAGACATCCATTTTCAATTGCAATATATAGAATGATTAAAAAATAAATAAAACTCAAAAATCTAAGAACCCAATAGTACTAAAGGTTACATTGACCAAATCATGATTTTCACAATTTAACTGAGAGCAAATTGAGTATACTTTGAGACTTGTAGAGAACTGCCATTCTATCTTACTGCCCTGGAATGTTTGCCACTGACTTCCTCGAGGTGACACATATTTACTATTTATGATTGTTCTGGGAACTATACTCATCTATTTAGACAGAAAAAGTCACTTTCACTACACTTTACCACCATATGGATTTTCTTAATGCTACGTCTTAAATGAATAATGCTATGCTTCATTTACTAGTCTTCCTAAATCTTATATCCATTCTTTTTATGGAGCAATTCAACTGTTTTGTCATTCTTTTTTTTTTTTTTTTTTGTGAGGAAGGTCAGCCCTGAGCTAACATCCATGCCAATCCTCCTCTTTTTGCTGAGGAAGACTGTCCCTGAGCTGACATCTATTGCCAATCCTCCTTTTATTCCCCTTCTTCTCCCCAAAGCCATAGTTGTATGTCATAGTTGCACATCCTTCTAGTTGCTGTATGTGGGATGCCGCCTCAGCATGGCCCGACAAGCGGTGCATCAGTGCAGGCCCAGGATCCGAACCCGGGTGGCGGGATCCAAACCTGGGCTGCCAGTAGCAGAGCGTGTGCACTTAACCGCTAAGCCACGGGGCCAGCCCTTGTTTTGTCATTCTTAGAAACATTCTTAAAATGTAACATCAAATTCCAATAAACTATGACAATCTATATTCTCTAAGTAAGACAAAATGAAACAAAATCTAATTTGGAATAGTTTTTCCTGAAACACGTCTCAAGCAAGTTTGTTTTGATTATCTCTTCTTCCTAAACTTGTTTTACTGTATTTCAAATGTGAGATTTAAGGAGAACCTATGGAAAGTTTGTTTCACACTCATTTTTACATGCCCTTTTGTTTTGTTTTGTTTTACCTATTCTATGTCAATGTCCTTCATTTAGAAGATTGTTGATAATTTTGACTATGGATTATCTCATTTTCTTCCTTAAATGTTTGGTAGATGTCCCCAGCAAAATCACCTGGACCTGGAGTTTTCCCTGTGGAGAGATTTCTAAGAACAAATTCAATTTTTTAAATAGAAGCAAGGCTACTTAGATTTCCTTTTTGGTCTTGTGTTAGTTTTGGTAAGTTGTGTTTTTCAAAGACTGTCCATTTTATCTAAGTTGTCAAATTTATGGGCATATGGTTGTTCACAACATTCTTTTATTATCTTTTTGATGTCTGTAGGATCTGTAATGATACATAGCCCCTCTTTTATCCCTGTTATTGATTGTCTTCTGAGTTAAGTACCATCTTTAACCCCCTTTAGATGTGGGAAAATAAGGCCCCAGTGGTGACTTGTATAACTTGCTGCCTCAACACAGCATGATTTGCTGTTAACTTCTGATTTGCAATGCATTGTTTCCCTTAAATATGTATGTTTACCTTAAATATCTCACTAAATTTTATTTGACAAATGATCAAAACTATTACTGGGATGAAAAATAATACCAAAGGAAACCCAGGTCACATAGTTCTTGGACACCCTTGGCTGGAACAATTCATAATAGCTATCAAAACTACTAGGAGATAGGGGCCAGCTCTGAGGCCTAGTGGTTAAGTTTGGCACGCTCTGCTCTGGCAGCCTGGGTTCAGTTCCTGGATGTGGACCTACACCACTTGTTGGTGGCCATGTTGTGGAGGCAACCCACATACAAAATAGAGGCATATTGGCACAGATGTTAGCTCAGGGTGAATCTTCCTCAGCAAAAAAAAAAAAAAATACTAGGAGATATTTCAGAACTGAAAAATTAAAGATCACAGCTGCTACAAAATGCAGTATTTTAAAGATATCTTTTCTTTTGGAAAGTGATCATTTGGTGATGGATCTAATGCCAATTAGATCCATAGTCATCATGATTCATCATTATGATGATAGATGTCTACCATCAATTTCTTCCCTCCCTGTACAAGCATGCCATACTCCCATCAAGAGAGAAAGCACAGAGCCTATTCCTTCCCTCTTCTTGAATCTGGGCTGTCCTTAGTGACTTGCTTGATAAATAAAATGTGATAGAAGTAATGTTCTGGGTCTTCCAAAGCTAGATCATAAAAAGCCTTGCAGCTTCTGCCTGGGCCTCTTGCAACACTCCATTTGGGGAAACTAGTTGCCATGTAGCAAGTCAGACTGCTTTGAGCTCACCATGTTCTCGAGGCTGTATGAAGGTACTCCAGTCAGTAGTCGGAGCCTAGCCTTCTAGCCGTACTTGCCAAGGCACCAGACATGAAAATGAAGCCATCTTCAACTCTCCAGACCAGACGATCTGCCAGCTGAATGCCACTAAGTGACTTCAGTCCATGCCATTTGGAACAGAAGAAGCCAAGCCATGCCCAAATACCTGACCAAGGAAATTGTGAAATATAATAAAATGCTTGTTGTTTTAAACCACTAAGTTTGGGGATTGTTACACAGAATAAAATAACCAGAACAATGACTATTATGTAAATGGAAGCAAACATTCCTACCATCTGGCCTTATAAAGACAACTATGATATTCCAGGTAAATTGAGAGAGAATCTGTAAAAATGCCCCCACCCAGTCTACCAGGCTAAGTAGCAAATCCTAGGCATCTTGGTTCTTCTCCTCCACATTGCTAAAATGGCCGTACAATTTCTAAAATTTATAAAAGTTTTTGCCAACACAGTTATTTCAATTTAAGATGATCGACTATTTCTTTCTGGACTTCAACCAATTCAGACTTATTTTTATGTTCAAGGTGCTGTGATGAACAGGACTTTCAGATTATTGGGTGTCATCTTGAAAAGAAAAGAAAAACATTTTCAGGTATGAGGAAATATTTGAGTTGTGACGCAAGGGTTGAGCTGTCAGGTTTGGCTGATAAACATACTGGGCTAGCTCAGGTTTCAGAATGCTTTGAAGTAAATCTCTAGGATTGAAGGCATCTGTGATAGGGGATTTGCTTCCTGAGAGAATTCTCTCTTACTGGAGTCTTAAAAGCTTTATGTTAGATGCATATGGAGCCTTGTGCAATTTAAAAATTACTCAGAGCTTTACCACTGCTTTAGCCAAGAGGATCATAAGCAATACAACAAGGTGAACATATAAATAAAAATGACTGCTAAATTTAATCAAATCTTTAGTGCTTTTTAAACAACATCCTTGATCATAAATTAGTTTTGTAAAAGCCTAATACCTAATTTGGCTTGGTGAGAACTTAATTGGAAAGTGTATGTAAAATAATTGAATACATCTATTGTGAGTTTTTAATCTTCCTTTTCATTCTTTAATGAAGAATAATTGTATAGCAACAGAAAATAGAGTCACTATCTAAAGTCATTGATTTCTTTTCTGTTCAAGCAAGGATCATCCTCATTAAACCACACACACAAAAAAAAAACATAGAGGAATATTTGTTATTAAAGAATCATCTCCTTGGAACATATTAAAAATCATTCTAAGCCTCAAATGGATGCCATGCTTCTATAAAGCTAGTTCTTTTTACTTAGCTTTAAAGTGGCACTTTCAAATTGTTCAGATCAATGAAGAAAATAAAGAGAAGGTGAACTGGCTCACATGCCCACTGAGAGGAAACTGAATTGAAGGACTTAAACTTCCAGTCTTGTTTTTAGCTCAGAAGGGCAATTTTTAAAGTGTTTTTCTATCACCTTAACAAAAGATATTAACTACAGGGCAGACTTCTTTTTTTTTTTTTTTTTTTTTGTGAGGAAGATCAGCCCTGAGCTAACATGCATGCTAATTCTCCTCTTTGCTGAGGAAGACCGGCTCTGAGCTAACATCCACTGCCAATCCTCCTTCTTTTTTTCCCCAAAGCCCCAGTAGATACTTGTATGTCGTAGTTGCACATCCTTCTAGTTGCTGTATGTGGGATGCAGCCTCACCATGGCAAGAGAAGCCGTGTGTCGGTGCACGCCCGGGGTCTGAACCGGGGCCGCCAGTAGTGGAGCGTGCGCACTTAACCACTAATCCTCGGGGCCGGCTCAGGGCAGACATTTTAAAGAATGGCTTGTAAACACTAAATTGTATCTGTCCCAAAGCTCAATGTTTACATAAGTTTGAAATAATCACCATTTTAGAATATGTTCCTTTCTCAGGATACACAAAGTCCTGTGTCAGTAGTAGAGTGGCTTGTATTTGGCAACCATTATCAGGAAATGAGTAGAAAAGCTGTCATCACTTGAGGCTAGTAGAGAACAAAGATATTTTACTCATTGAGCAGACTAAATTAATTTGTGGCTTATGATTACATTGTAATGTAAGAGGAGTCACAATAAAATAAAAGCTGTCATTTATGGTTATTTCTGTATATACCAAAACATACATTGTGGATTATTCCTATGCATTATGGAAGCTCTTGCTCCCCAGAGGATTCATTAATTCATTCATTTCTTTATCAACCAATATTTAATGAGGATGTATTGCTAAGAAGTGTTCTATATTCTGGGTTTGCAATAATAAACAAACCAGAAACAAAATTCCTGCCCTCTTGAGGCTAATATTCAATTTAAAGAGAGAAAATTGATTTTAAAATTTCATGTAAACATATTATATAATGCCAGAGAGTAAGAAATAGTGTGAAGAAAAATAACACACGGTGTGCAATAGAGTGTAATAGGAGTACATTTTTGATGGGATGATCAATGAAGGTCTCTCTGAGGAGGTGACATTTTAATAGAGATGAAATGTAAATGAAATTGAGGGGAAAATCATGGGTATATCTGGGGAAAGAATGTTCCAGACAGGAACAGCAAGTATATAATTCTGAGGCTAGAACTTGATTGGTAAGTTGAAGGAGGAGCAAGAAGGCCTGTGAGCTTGAAGTGACCTAGAGAAGAATGATGGACAATGACGATGAAGAGATGGTCAGTAGCTTTGGATTTTATTGTATGATAAGAAGCCATTAAAGAGTTTTGTGCAGAGAAATAAGGAATCTCTTTAACCACTGCATAAATGACATTAGAGCGGCAAGTGAGAAAGGCCTGAGAGCCATCAGGAGCATTTAGGAGGCTATGGCAAGAGAAGACAGAGCCTTGGATTAGGGTATATGCTGGATATTTTCTGTTTGCCTCTCCATATCCACTTTCCATCCTTCTCCATGGTGTTTTGTGCCCCTGGAGGCTGGTTTGATTCAGCCAATGGGGGACACTGGCTGAAACTGGAGGACAGGAGGGGAGTGAGGAGGGTATTTATTCTTCTGGCTCCCTCCCTGCGGGGTCAAAGGAGTTGGTGCATTCCTCTACCATAGCTCCTCCCAGGCAGCCCTCTGCAAACATCTATTCCCTCTGTGTTCTGTAACATCTCCCACCAGTTGCCCCTTCAAACCTATGATAATGAAGGCTCTGCTTTGTTGCCAGCCCTGAGATTGCATACTATCCTTTGTTGGGTAAACTCTACTCACACCTTTAAACAATCCCTTCAATACACCCTCCTCAAATTACCTAATTTTGATAAGTCACCTGTATCTTGCTGGGTCTTGAATGGCACAGGATGATAATGGTGAAGATGATAAGCAGTAGTTGGATTCAGGATATATTTTGATAGGATCTGGTGAAAGATTGGATATGTGTACACAGAATGAGATATGGAGAAGGGATACAACTAGATTTTTTCCCTTACTATGATGGAGGTTTTCTTCCCAATCAAAACATATACCTCTATTTATTTTAAATTAATTCACAAAATTCCAAAACACTCATGGATATACCATAACTTATTAATTAATTAACCCACTTGAAGACATTTAGTTCCTCTCTGACTTTTTGCTAATACAAGTAATGCTGCAATGTACACCCTTGAACATATATCTTTGTGTATGTCTGGATTTTTTAAGGACAGATATATAGAATTAGAACTACTATTCCAAGAAATATGTTCCTTCAAAACTCCTATAGATATTTCCAAATTATTCTCCAAAAATTAGTACTAATATACCCTTCCAACGCAGTGACTTTCACCCTGACTCTCAAGAGATATTATTGAACATTTTAAAAATCTTCTGATATAAATGTTTTGTTGTGGGGGCCAGCCCAGTGGCATAGTGGTTGAGTTCACGTGCTCCTCATCAGCGGTGGCCCAGGGTTCACAGGTTCGGATCCCAGGCGTGGACCTATGCATCACTCATCAAGCCATGCTGTGGCAGCATCCCATTTACAAAATAGAGGAAGATAGGCACAGATGTTATCTCAGGGCTAGTCTTCCTCAGCAAAAAAAGGAAGATTGGCACAGATGTTATCTCAGGGACAATCTTCTCCACCAAAAAAAATGAAAAAGTTTTGTTGTTATTGCTTTTTCTTGAATGCTAGTGATATTGAGCATCTTTCCATGCTAGTTGGCCAATCATGAGGAATAGAATTGCACATAGAGTCAAAATAGTTCCCCACTTAATCACAAAGAAAACAAAAGAACTTCACAGTGGAGAAATCTGACAGACACCACCTTAATCAACTGACCAAAGTGAATGTCGTGAGTAATGGGACAAGTCAAAGTTGTGGACCAACTTATGGTAATGAGATGTAACGAGAAGACAGCATTGCTTCTGTCATATTACTATCAAAGATATATAATCTGAATCTAATCATGAGGCAAACCCAAACTGAGGGATAATACAGAAAACACTAGTTTGTGTCAAGTTCTTGGAAGACAAGGAAAGACTGAGGAACTGTTTTAGAGTGAAGGAGGATAAAGAAACATGACAATTAAATGGGGTCTGTGGATTATATGATAGTCATGAATCAGTGTTAATTTCCTGATTTTGAAGGTTGTATAATGATTGTAGGAGAAACAATCCTTGTTTGGGGGAAATTCACACTAAAGTACAGGCTTACCTCATTTTATTGTGCTTCACAGATACTGTTTTTTTACAAATTGAAGGTTTGTGGCAACCCTGCATTGAGCAAGTCTATCTGCATCATTTTTGCAACAACATTTGCTCACTTCATGTCTCTGTGTCACATTTTGGTGATCCTCACAATATCTCAAAATTTCTCATTATTGTTATATTTGTTATAGTGATCTATAACCAGTAATCTTTGATGTTACTATTGCTATTGTTTTGGGGTGCCATGAAGCGTGCCCATATAGGATGGCGAATTTAATAAGCGTTGTGTGTGTTCTGACTGCTCCATGGACCAGCTGTTCCCCATCTCTCTCCCACTGCTCAGGCCTCCCTATTCCCTGAGAAACAGCAACATTGAAATTAGGCCAATTAATAACTCTACAATGGCCAAGTGTTCAAGTGAAAGGAAGAGTGACACTTTAAATCAAAAGCTAGAAATGATTAAGCTTAGTGAGGAAGGCATGTCAAAAGCCAAGAGAGAGGCCGAAAGCTAGGCCTCTTACACAAAACAGTTAGCCAAGTTGTGAATGCAAAGGAAAAGTTCTTGAAGGGCATTAAAAGTGCTACTCCAGTGAACACATGAACGATAAGAAAGCAAAACAGGCTCATTGCTGATATGGGGAAAGTTTTAGTGGTCTAGATAGAAAATCAAACCTGCCACAACATTCCTTTAAGCCAAAGACTAATCCAGAGCAAGGATCTAACGCCCTTCAATTGTATGAAGGCTGAGAGAGGTGAGGAAGCCACAGAAGCAAAGTTTGAAACTAGCAGATGTTGGTTCCTGAGGTTTGAGGAAAGAAGCCATCTCCATAACATAAAAGTGCAAAGTGAAGCAGCAAGTGCTCACATAGAAGCAGCAGGAGTTATCCAGAAGATCTAGCTAAGATAATTAATGAAGGTGGCTACAATAAACAACAGATTTTCAATGTAGACAAAACAGCCTTACATTGGAAGAAAATGCCATCTAAGACTTTCATAGCTAGAGAGGAGAAGTCAATGCTTGGCTTCAAAGTTCAAAGGACAGGCTGACCCTCTTGTTAGGAGCTAATGCAGCTGGTAACTTTAAGTTGAAGTCAATGCTCATTTACCATTCTGAAAATCCTAGGGCCCTTAAGAATTATGCTAAATCTACTCTGCCTGTGCTCTATAAATGGAACAACAAAGCCTGGATGACAGCACATCTGTTTACAACATGGTTTACTGAATGTTTTAAGCCCACTGTTGAGACCTACCGCTCAGAAAAAAGATTCCTTTCAAAACATTACTGCTCATTGACAATGAAACTGGTCACCCAAGAGCTCTGATAGAGATGTACAACGAGATTAATGTTGTTGTTCTCATGCCTGCTAGTACAACATTTATTCTGCAGCCTATTGATCAAGGAGTAATTTTGACTTTCAAGTCTTATTATTTAAGAAATACATTTCGTAAAGCTCTAGCTGCCATAGACAGTGATTCCGCTGATGGATCTGGGCAAACTAAATTGAACACCTTCAGGAAAGGATTCACCATTCTAGATGCCATTAAGAACATTCGTGATTCATGGGAAGAGGTCAAAATATCAACAGTAACAGGAGTTTGGGTGAAGTTGACTCCAACCCTCGTGGATGACTTTGAGGGATTCAAGATTTCACTGGAAGAAGTAACTGTAGATGTGGTGGAAGTAGCAAGAGAGCTAGAATTAGAAGTGGAGCCTGAAGATGTAACTCAATTGTTGCAATCTCATAATAAAACTTTAATGGATGAGGAGTTGCTTCTTATGGATGAGGAAAGAAAATGGTTTCTTGAGATGGTCTCTACTCCTGGTGAAGATGCTGTGAAGATGGTTAAAATGACAACAAAGGATTTAATTTCTACATAAATTTAGTTGATAAAGCATCAGCAGGGCTTGAGAGGATTGATTCAAATTTTGAAAGAAATTCTACTGTGGGTAAAGCACTATCAAACAGCATCACATGCTACGTAGAAATTGTTCGTGAAAAGGAGAGTCAATTGATGCAGTGAACTTCACTGTTGTCTTATTTTAAGAAATTGCCACAGGCACCCCAACCTTCAGCAACCACCACCCTGATCAGTCAGCAGCCATCAACATCAAGGCAAGACCCTCCACCAGCAAAAAGATTATGACTTGCTGAAGGCTCAGATAATGGTTAGCATTTTTAGGAATAGAGTATTTTTTAAAGATTTTTATTTATTTTATTTTTTCCCCCAAAGCCCCAGTGGATAGTTGTATGTCGTAGCTGCACATCCTTCTAGTTGCTGTATGTGGGACTCGGCCTCAGGATGAACGGAGAAGTAGTGCCTCGATGCGCACCCGGGATCCGAACCCGGGCCACCAGCATCGCAGCGCGCGCACTTAACCACCAAGCCACAGGGCCGGCCCAGGAATAGAGTATTTTTTAATTAAGGTATGTACATTGTTTTCCTAGACATAATGCTACTGCACACTTAACAGACTACAGTGTAGTGTAAACATAACTTTTATATGCACTAGGAAACCAAAAAGTTTGTTTGACTCACTTTATTGTGAGATTCACTTTTTTGCAGTGGTCTGGAACCGAATCCATGGTATCTCAGAGGTATTACCTGTATTAGGAAGTGATGGGGCATCAGGTCAGCAATCTACACTGAAATGGTTCAGGATAAAGAAGTTATTGTATTTTATTTGTAATTTTTCTGAAAGCTTGAGATTATTAAAATGACAACAACCAACATTTTCACATTAGTAATCCTAATACATAATCTTGACGAACGCTTCTCTCTCCTTGGCATCCAATGGACACCACATATTCATCCCTGTGGCGGAGAGGATAAATCTTAACTTGCTTTCTCTTCCTTAGTTTTTTTTTTTTTTTATGATATAGGTTTCAGCAGTCATAAATCATATATCGTAGTGGTTGGAGAAATATTTTATCACAATATGTACAAATCAGAAGAACAAAAGTTTCTGAGAGCTAATCAAAGCCTGTCATTGAAGGGATTCTAAGTAAGGCACCAGCTTGCTCTCCATACACTCCAGCCTTTTCAGGATTTCAAATAGAGGGAAATTTCCTTAAACTCTGTCTTTAAGGCAATAAAATATTATGCTAATTGGCAAGCATTAAAAAAAAAAAAAAGTCCCCTAAATCTCAATAGTCTACAAAAACAACTGTGTACTCCACAAATTGTTTGCAAGAATCAACTTAATTCGGGTTCAAAAATTAGTTGCAGCAAACCATTATTGAAATAAAGTACAAAAATCTCTAAATATAAGTTAAGCCAAAAAACATTTGCTTCAGAATTATTTTTGCTCATATAGCTAAACAGATGTGTTTTAACAATATCCTCACAGCCAGCTTGCCACAGGAAAACAGAGCTGCTGTGAAATAGTCCTTTTAAGGAAAAAAAAAAAAAAAAAAAACAGAATCTACTGCAGAATTCTGAAAACCCTAAAAGGTTATTATTCTTATTTCATTTTCTTTTCTTTCCCTTCTCCCTCCTCCCTTTTTTTTTTTCCTAAGTTAAACTAAAACTCAAGTAACAAACTTTGAAAAGCAAGATACAATTTGTTGCTTCAGGCTGCCATCTAGTGTTAAAATAAAGATCACATTTGCCTTTTCCTTTTTGCCTTTTGTAAATTTTTATATTGATAATATTTTCAATATGACAGAAGTTAAGAAGCTAAGACTACAGTTAAAAGATTTTTAAAATAAAAATTAAATATATTTAGGGGGCCGGCCCCGCGGCCTAGTGGCTCAGCGCACACGCTCTGCTGCTGGCAGCCCTGGTTCGGATCCCAGGCGCCCACCAACACACCGCTTGTCAGGCTATGTTGTGGCGGAGTCCCATATAAAGTGGAGGAAGATCGGCAGGGATGTTAGCTCAGGGCCAGTCTTCCTCAGCAAAAAGAGGAGCATTGGCATGGATGTTAGCTCAGGGCTGATCTTCTTCACACACACACACAAAAAATAGTAAAAAATATATATATATATATTTAAGATGTATAACTGCAGATTTGATATACATACACATATATGTATGCTACATATGATTGCTACATATGATGCTACAAATGATTGCTACAGTCAAGCTAATTAACACATTATCTCCTCATACAGTTACCATTTTTCATGTGTGATAAGTACACCTGAAATCTACTCTTTTAGCATATTTCCAGTGTTCCACACAATATTAAGTACGGCCATCATGCCTATACATTAGGTCTCTAAACTTATTTATCCTATATAACTACAAATTTGTACCCTTTGACCAACATCTTCCCATTTCCCCCACCATCACAGCCCCTGGTAACCACCGTTCTACTCTGCTTCTGCACTTTAATTTTTCTTTTCTTTAGATTCCCCTTTACCATATATCGCATCTTCTTTATCACATCAACATCAGTTGACGGACACTTAGGTTTTTTTCCATATCATGACTGTTGTGAATAATACTGCAATGAATATGGGAATGCAGATATCTTTTTGAGATCTTGTTTTCAATTTCTTTGGATTTATACTCAGAAGTGGAATTGCTGGGTCACTGATAGGTCTATTTATTCATTTTTTGAGGAAACTTCATGTTGTTTTCTATAGTGGCCATACCAATTGACATTCCCGCCAACAGTGCGCAAGCGTTCTCCTTTCTCCACATCCTTACCAACATTTGTTATTTCTTGTCTTTTGATGATAACCATTCTAACAGTGTGAGGTAATATCTCATTGTGGTTTTGGTTTGCATCTCCCTGATGATTAGTGATGTTGAGCATTTTTTCACATACCTGTTGGCCATTTGTATGTCTTCTTTGGAAAAATGTCCATTCAGATCCTCTGCTCATTTTTAAATCAGTTTGGGTTTTTTTGCTATTGAGTTGTGTGAGTTCTTTAAATATTTTGGCTATTAACCCCTTATCAGATATATGATTTGCAAATATTTTCTCCTGTTCTGCAGGTTGCCTTTTCATTTTGTTGATGATTTTCTTCACTGTACAGAAGCTTTTTAGTTTGATGTACTCCAACTTGTTTATTTTTACTTTTGTTGCCTTTGCTTTTGGTGTCAAATCTGAAAAATCATTGCCAAGACCCATGTCAAGGAGGTTACTCCTTATGTTTTTTTCAAGAAGTGTTACGGTTTCAGGTCTTATATTTAAGTCTTTAATCCATTTTGAGTTGAATTTTGCATATGGTATAAGATAGGGGTCCTGTTTCATTCTTTTGCATATAGCTGTCCAGATTTCCCAACATCATTCATTGAGGAGACTATCCTTTCCCCATTGTATATTCTTGGCTCCTTTGTCATAAATTAATTGACCATATATGCATTGGTTTATTTCTGGACTCTCAATTCTGTTCCATTGATTTATGTGTCTGTTTTTATGCCAATATTATACTGTTCTTATTACTATAGCTTTGTAATATAGTTTGAAACCAGGAAGTGTGAGGCCTCTAGCTTTGTTCTTTCTCAAGATTGCTTTGACTACTTGGGGTCTTTTGTGGTTCTTACAAATTTTAGGGCTGCTTTTTCTACTTCTGTGAAAAATGCCATTAGAATTTTGATAGAGGTTTCATTGAATCAGTAGATTGCTTCAGGTAGTATGAACGTTCTAAGAACGTTAATTCTTCCAATCCACGAGCACAGAATATCTTTCCATTTATTTTTGTCTTTAATTTCTTTCATCAATGTCTTATAGTTTTGTTGTAAAGACCTTTCACCTCATTGGTTAAATTTATTCCTAAGTATTTTATTCTTTTTGATGCAATTGTAAATGGGATTGTTTTCTTAAATTCTCTTTCTGATAGTTCATTGTTAGTGTATAGAAATGCAACCCAGTATTTTTCATATTGATTTTGTATTCAACTTTATTGAATTAGTTTATTAGTTCTAACAGTTTTTTGGTGAAGTATTTAGGGTTTTCTATATATAATATGTCATTTACAAATAGAGACAGTTTTACTGCTTTCTTTCTAATTGGAATGCCTTTATTTCTTTTTCTTGCCTAGTTGCTCTGGCTAGGACTTCCAATACCATATTGAATAAAAGTGGCAAGAGTGGGCATCCTTGTCTTGCTCCTGATCTTAGACGACACACTTTTAACTTTTCAAGAAACTATTTACTTTAAATGACATAAAATACTAGCACAAACTTTGAATAAAACAAACAATTGTCTCCGGCATCTTCCCATCTGCTGTTCAAACTGTCTTCCTTGCGTGCTGCCTTCATTGCCCTGTTTGCTTCCAAGAGCTCAATGTCTTTCTACTATCTCCTGTCTGCTCAGAACTCCTAACCCAGGCTTACCTAATCCCCTCCTTCTCTCAGCTAGTGGTCCCCAGACCTGGTCTTCTGTCCCCAACAGTTCGTGCTAGTTCTCCAGATTCCTTTCAATCTGAAGGCTTAGATCTGCTTCCCAAATCCATCCTGCCTGAGGCATTCGGCTTTTAGCAGTTTCAGTGTCTTTCCCCACCTGGCTCATCCTGACCACCATTGGTAATCCTACCCAAAATGTGGTGCCTGGTGGCGACACCGGGCTTTTACAGTGTGTCCCATGTTGAAGCCTCTATCAGGTGCATTTTGATATTGGCCCAGATCCTAAGCTCTGGAAGTACAAACACATGTACCTCTCCAAGTAATAGAATTTGCTCATTTTTCTGAGTTCTGTCTTGGCAAATGCCTAGCATGCTGGTTCTATCACAGAAATAGGGCTCAGCCATGCCCAGGACCATAGTCCTTCTTAGGGCACCTGGCTCATGCCTGGTTTCTGACATCTATGGATACCCTTTTGCATCCTGAGCTTTCTTGGCATTATTCAAGCAAATCCACCATTACCGTGCCCCTTTACCATTGGGTTTTTGTTACCAACTATTTCCAAAGTGCTCTCTAGTCAGCCCTTGTCACAAGGTGAGTTTCCTTGTTCCTACCCATCCCAATAGGTGTGAGACTCCTTGGTCTCTGCTTCATCTGATTAGAGGTTAAGTGGTCAAAAATCTACCCAATCTAGGGGCCGGTCCGGTGGCATAAGGATTAAGTTCTGGCACTCTGCTTTGGCGTCCTGGGGTTGGCAAGTTCAGATCCCAGGCTTGGACTGACGCACCGCTTGTCAAGCCATGCTGTGGCGGCGACCCATATAAAGTAGAGGAAGATGGCCACGGATGTTAGCCCAGGGCCAATCTTCCTCAGCAAAAAGAGGAGGATTGACAACAGATGTTAGCTCAGGGCTAGTCTTCCTCACACACACACACACACAAAAAATCTAAGAAATAGCAGCTTCACAAAGGTTCATCTCACTGACCTCACACTCAAGAGCTGATGACTGAGAATGGATTGGCCCCCTGCTGTCCTTCATAAGAACTGCCATATTAACCTAGCAATGCAGTTTTAATGGCAGCTCCATTCAGGAAGATTTGGGAAGAATTTGGGGATTTTCAGCACTTCTCGAATCATTCAAAAAAAGCTCATTTCCCCTACAAGTAAAATAGTCTTTTTCTTGCTAATGTATATGAGATTAAGGAGGAAAGCTGGGGGGTTTAATGACCCTTTCACAGGAAAGTTAAGAAATGAACAAAGCCCGAGTAGAGTCTCTTTTAATGGGTGCCAGAAACAATCTTTCTGCCTGGGCCTCAAAAATTGTCCTTAACCCTGGGTTCAAAATTTGGTAGATGTTGACCATGAGCCAATCTGCGAGTTGTGAGGCTCAGGGAAATACATTTGTCTTATTGAAAAAGAAAATATACATTTTTTTTCTTGCATTTTCCTAAAAGTTGCATTTACTTTTTTAATCACTACAGAAACAAAAGAAATCATTTACAGTCGAATCAAGCTGAGGTTAAGTATTCCCAAAATATAGGAATATTTTTCCTGCTCATAATGTCACAATTGGTAAATGTCTCTTTTAAGTTGACTCTGTTTTTGGTAACTCAGTGGTTCTCAACTCTTGCAGACCCAATGCCTTACTTTTTATTGCAAATATTTGGTAACAGTTTTACCATTCTAAAATGAAATTTGCAGATGACACTCCTGCACTATTATATATATCATGTTGCAACTGTAATATAAATGTATAGTGAAAAAGAAAATTATTTACAATAAAATAATATGTATTTCTGTGTGTAAATGCTCAGACATGATCACAAAAGGAGACAAAATGAGGCAGTGTGATGTTGGCACCCATATCTAATATCTACCTGAATACAATATCTACAAATATTGTATACAAGTGTGGTATGTTGTCTTTTCATGCCACAGACTGTGTTGCCATTGATAATGTGATTTTTAGGAATGAACAACTCTTGGTAAAGTTCTGAGGAAAACAGAGTAAAATCTTCCCTCGATATCCATAGTAGTTGCATTTCTAGAAAATTCAGAAAATTAAAACCATACCAAAAATATACTATGTGTTTTATGAAAACTGCTCTGATTATTATGAACATATGTGTCATCTCATGAATGTCTGGAAGAACATTCAAATACAGAGCAAGACCTGATAAATCCTTATTGTGCAGACAATTGTGTCCAAGACAAGATGTCTAGTCTCTTGTCCCAACTGCCAAATGCCAGTAGTACTCTCTTATAATTGTGATATCCAAAAACGGCCTGAGAGGTCAATGTCACTCCCACTCCTGCATGAGATTCATTTTCATAGCAACTAGAGACAAAGAATAGGCAAATTGAAATTTTCTATTTATTCTGTAAATATTAATGAATAAGATATATTATGGAAATTGCATTTCTATATTTGGGATAATATTTCTTATAGGTCCACAGAAATAAGTCCTTTATTATAATATACAATAATACAGAGAAAAGCACAATTACCTGTCCTCAACATATTTAAAATCTGGAAGAGATTGTAATACAATCTATAAGCTAACAGATGTTATGATAGTAAGATGTAGATATATAAGAAGAGAAACTTGATGTAATTCCCATAAATAATGTTTTTAAATTTTTAACATTTTACTATAGTTATTTTCTTACAAATTTTACGGGTGTTACAAATTTTCTTAAAGCTTTTATGAGTCAGAAATTTTCTTACAAATATTATGAGTCAAAGTGAGAAAGAAAAAACTAAGAAAAAATGGGGGAAGAAGACAAATAAGAAATAAAAGAAATGTAGCTTACAAAAAGAAAAAAGGACAGATAAAAGAAAATTTAAAACAGGAAAAAATTGCAGAACAAATCATATGTGCAGTATGTTGCTGCTTTTTCATCCTCAAAATTAATTTCTATGACTCAGTAATTTTAATGATCGTAGAAACTCACAGGGGTATTTCTTAGTCATCTGATTAACTTGTGGAGCCATAGAGTATAAAAAATTAGGAAAAATCTTTAAATCCTGAACATTTACCTTGCTGGGAAAAAAAAAAAATTTACCTTGATTCATTTGGTTCTTCTATTCCTATCATGAATTGCTTCAGGTTTTCTGAAGCATTAAATATGAAACTGGATCGGTTTCTTGGAAAGTTTCAAGATTATAACACTTGGAAGGAAACAGTAGAAATATGGGCAGGAGGGAAAAAGAGCCACAAGCCTATATAACAACTTAGCATCCTAATCTCATAGTCTAAATTAATAATTTTTCTATGTATTTCTCAAAAGCTCTTTTTTTAAGAATATTGTCTTCATTTATTTGAAAACAAATAACTTTAAGTGTGGAAGGGAATGCTAAAGATTTCAGTATAACTTTCTTAAAGGAAAATCTAAATTAACTGTGACCCAAGACATCTAGCAATTCTTCAAAAAACAGAAAAGGAAAAAATTTTATTCACTTCCCTTGGGAACTCATTTTAATGCCTAGCAGCATATTGGACAGGAATATTCTCTAAGTTTCAGTTTCACCATTATTTAAATATGTTCAGTAAGCTTTTAAATCGTTTTTGGAGCTATTGAGGGAGCTGATCCCATGCCCTTAAACTTGACCTTTCAAAGGACAAATCTAGATAGTCTCGTTATAGCAGAAGGCCATGAAGATTTCTGTTTCCCTTGATTTCTAGATAAGTGAATTTCCACCAAAGTTATGGTAATATGCAAAATTTTCTTACCATTCTCCCCCCAATCTGTTTTTTGTCAGAGTGTGAGTTGAGTGGGCATCTTACCTGGTTAGCCAAGTGGAGTTTATGTCTTTGGAGCTGAATCATGGTCAGGATTAACTTACCTAAGTTTGAGTGGAATGAAAAGAACTAGAGGGCTGAGTCCAGTCCTAAGCTTAAGAAAATACCATGTTCCAAATTGAGGAAACTAAAACAAGCTCATAAAACTAGAAACCATTAGACCCATGGTTCCCAGATGGGCCAAGTAGACACTTTGTGTTGGAAAATAATGCAGTATTGCAACTGCAGGTGGATTTAAAATCACTAGTCTTTGCATGGGAATCATTTCGAGATGGTGGGGATTAAATAAGAACTGGAATGAATGCTCTGACATTTTATAGTCCTTTTGTTCGGCTGCGTCAAGGCATAGTTTTAACAAGCAATGAAATAACCATTCCTACTTCCCTGTGCCCATTTTCACTCCCAACATAAAGCAAGTAATTCTGAATACCGTAGTCTGTGGCTAACGGCACAAAAGGCAATTCCACAGGTCAATTATCTTTTGCTTAAACCAATGGCTTCCCCCAAGAACAAAGAGCAGCAAATCAAAGCAGCTAATCGCTGTTACACTCAGGAAGATTTCATTATAAAATATGACATTGTCGTTACAGTCATTTGAGCGTGCCACAGCATGCAAGTAATAGATCCTAAAGAAATGGTAGGGAAGGAAGCAAATAAGGATGACCCCTATAAAAAATAGGTTTTTCAGTTGAGCCCAGAACTCCTGGTGGGATAGTAAGGAGTGGTGTAGCTTCCGTACCATCGACATGATGATGAAAATCTGGAAGACCAAGAGAATCACCACAATAGCTATGACAATAGTGACTATCATATAGTTGATGACTTGAGCATATACACGATTAAGTTCTTTGTGGAATACAAAGCAGTTTTGCTCATCATACATCTCACGAGTTCCATACTGGAAAACAACCAGGGGCACCACAATGACAATCACCAGTAGCCACAGTCCGGTACTGGCAGCCACAGCATGCAGTTTTCTGTAGAATTCCACTTTGTCTTTGCACTTGAAGAAAATGAGGTACCTGATGACCAGGATCACCACATAGAACAGGAATGTGAGATACATGTGGATATGCAGCATGGCGCTCACAAATTTGCAGAAGGGCAATCCAAATGTCCAAGTTTGCTTGATGAGATAGGCCAAGCGAAAAGGCACCGTCAGCAGAAAAACACTGTGGACCACTACCAGGTTAATAACTGCTGTGGTGGTCATAGACCGGGTGTTCATTTTCACCAGCAGGAACAAAATGGAGATGATGCCCACCAGTCCTCCAATGAGCACTATGCAGTAGAGCCCAGTTAAATAGGGTGTCAGTATAGGATTGCAGGAGGAATTATTGTGGTCAGCCATACTTCAGAAGTTACCTGGAAGAGACAAAGCACCCGTGTAACTGACAAACATCCAGAGCTTTGTTCATGTCTCCTTCCTAACACTGACAATGTGACTTCATCATTTATCTGTTTACATGATATAAACTTTATGTGCCTTAAGAATGAAGACTATGTCATATGCATGCCTGTATACTCCAGATGGAAAACACAGTAAGTCATCGATTCTTAATCTTTAGTAGGTTAAAGACCTCCTCAAGAGGCCCCCAGAGGCATGTATATATGTACATAGTCAAAACAGTTTGCATAAAACGGGATTGCAGACCATTTGAAGCTGGTACATGGATACTAGTACTCCAGCAACCACTAAAAAAATGTAAGATGGATGGAAAGTTGAGTGGGTGCACTAAGTACATAAAATATTTTTTTTCTTTTAAGTATGATTCTATTTCTCAAATTCCTTCCAACTCGTCAACAGTGATCCAAGAATGTTTGTACTTAATTCATTTAGGATGCTGATTAGTTTGACAAAAAAAATTAAGTCAGTCAAAGCAGCAGCAAGCAGAAAGAGAGTATATCTGAATTCTCATTGTAAGGTCTGGGCTAAGTTCTTCTCAGAGGCCCCACTGAAAATGAAGCATGTCTCCCAATTCTCTCATCTCCCACTCAAAAATTCATAAAAGAACACTATCATTTTTCCTCTGGACTACCTAAATAGTCCTGGTCTCTTCTAATTCATTGTCCACATTCTAATTTATTATTTACTAAATAAAAGATTTAGTAATCTTTTAATTACACTAATCAAGTCACTTCACTTTCTTATTTAAATTCCTTCAATGGCTTCCCATTTCTATTAAGATAAAAGCAAAATCCTTACATGTCTAGAATGTTCTGAGTTATGGCAAAATCTGATCCCTTGAGACAAGATACAGATTCAAGAAATAATCTAGAGGTGAAATTGACAGGATTTGACGAATTGTATATGGGGAAACGAGGGGAAAGGAAGTATCTCAATCACACCTAGATTTCTGACTTGAACGACTGTGTGATTAGAGGTCTGTTTACTGATACCAGGGAGGCTGAGAGTCAAAGCTGAGAAAGAACAGAAGTTGAATTATGCACTTAGTACCTGACCTTTGTAACACATTTGCAGTTATTATTCATTTCTTAAATGTCTCTTTATACAACCAAAATTACCCAGCAACAAAAGTGAACCAACTTCTGATACACGTAATACTGATACATGACGAAAGCATTATACTAAATCATGTATTCTCATTAGGGCAATATCGCCCCCAAGGGGGCCAAAGTTTGTTCTTGAGGAGTGAAAAATCTTACTTTTTATGTGTAAAATACAGATATACCTACAATACATAAACAGACATACACTATATCTGTGGTATTAAAATTTCATAATGGGAGAAACACAATCAGGTGAAATATGTCTGAAAAGGCTCCTTGGGGGGTAATAATAAAAAATGTTGAGAAACGCTATACTAAATAAAAGATGTCATCTGTCACATGATGTAGTGTATACACAAGTCGGATTATAATGATGTACACCTGAAATCTACATACTGTTATAAACCAATGTTACCTCAATAAAAGAAATTTTTAATAAAATATGCCAGCCACAAAAGACTACATATTGTATGATTTCTTTTTTCTAGAAAATAAAAACTAATGTGACAGAAAGAAGATCAGTGTAGCCCAGGGCCCAGACTGTAGGGGATGTGATTGACTTCAAAGTGGCCTGGGGGATCTTATGAGGTGATGGAATGTTTTATATGGTGTTGGTTACAATTGTAGTTATTTGTCAAAGCTTATCAAATAGTACACTTAAAATTGGTGAATTTTCTTTCATACAATCTCAATAAAACTAATTTAAAGAACATAATAATAATCTGACCCCAGAGAGCCTTTGCTTTTGTGGGCAGGGGACAGAATTACCATGTGACCCACTTAAAAGGTTGCCTCGTGTAACACTGTTCTATGTGATGTGTAGTCTCTGTATTTGCCTTTCATTTGTCCCTGTAGAAAAGTAATTCCATCAAGTAGACATGAAATTATATTGTGTTCATATCTGAATCAAGGGTCAATGTGCCACCATAAGTTCTGCTCAACATTTCCTTCAGGTATTGACCTAGAAGGACCAACTTCTGAGAGAAGAAGAAAGTAAAACCAATCACATATCATCTGTCTCAAGTGCTCCTTCTTTCTTGTAAACTGCCAGGAGCTCTCTCTTTCAGATGTAAGAAGCCCATGTTAAATCTCTGCTATGTGCCAACTGCTACACAAGACGCTTGCCTGTACGTGGTCTCATTAACCCTCATAGCAGTCCTGGGTCTTGTGTATGTAATACTATACTGAATTTCAGATGAAGAAACTGAGCCCTAGACAGAATAAGTCATTTAGGCAAGGTCTCTGAAGTCACACACACACACACACACGCACACACAAACAGAAAACTCCTTATTGTGTATCATGAGAAGCAAGTTGTGCATCACCTGAGCCCAAGTTTCTAAATCTTAACATAAGAAGAATGGGAGGCCATGAATAAATTTGGTCCGGCTCACATGGCTGTATGCCAATATATCTTGAAAGCTGCCCTTCCTCTTTCTGGATGTCTCACTTTCCTATTCCCTTTCCTTGGTTTACAGCAGATGCTATAAGTTAGCTCATTCAACATCCATTCTAACCCTTTCTGGCCTGCCTTTCTGTACAGACTTTTTGCAGCCGTAGTGCTTGTATGTGACCTAGCTTCTGCTAGTCTGTTGCACTACTGCAAAACTTGGAGGCAAAAGTGAGTCAGATGAGGAATGTCAATGTGTAGAGAGATTAGATCATTTGGCAAGACAGTAGTGGAAATGCCTGGTTGCTCTGGGACAGCGCTGGCACTGGTACCCAGTACCATATACATCATGGATTTCAGGATGCAATAGTTAGAGTCAATGATGTTTCTGCTATTAACCCCTTGGTGGTGGTGGATATTTTTCCCTGACTACATGGATAGTGCCTTTGTAGCAACCAAACCTGGTTACTAGACATTCCAAGGTATTCTGTAGGCTATTACCTTTTAATAAACACCTTCTGCTTAAACTAGGTAAAGTGGGTTCTTTTGTCTGCAATTAACAACCCAGATATACCTGGTTAATTCCTATTTCTCCTTCAAGAATCGACTGAGGCATCGTTTCCTCCAGCAAGCCTTTCCTAAGCTCCACTCTCAGTTCAAGTCGGGTGCCATTCCTCTTTTGCCCCATGGAATGCACCATGCTTACCTCTATTAGGGCACTTATCACACAGACCATAATTCTCAGTTAGACTTCTTCCTTCCAAACAAGACTGACCAGGGAAGAATTACATTTTCCTTTGTATCCACAGAACCTAATGAAGTTTTAAATATTAATTTAAATATTATTATTGAAAACTAACCTACATATAGTAGAGTGCTCAGCTGTAAGTATACAGCTCAATGAATTTTAAGAGTAAATATACCCTCACCAGAGGTACTCACTATCCTTACAACCAACACCACAAACGAGGTTGTCTACTTTGAATTTTATATAAATTCAGTGTCCTGTTTTGTGTGTATCCAGCTTTGGTCACTCAACATTATGCTTTGAGATTCATTCATGTGTATAGTTTTAGTTAGTTCATTCTTGTTGTGGCATATTATATAGTTGTATAAATATATCACAATTTATTTATTCCGTGGTTGATGGACCATAATATTATTTCCACTTATAAGGCTATTACAAATAATGCTACTCTGAACATTCTTATAAATATCTTTTGTAAAAATAAGTATATATTTCTGTTGGGAATTTACCGAAGTCTGAAACTAATGGATCATAGGGTGTGTGTGTGTGTAGTTATAGTAAAAATCACAAATAGTTTCCAATATAAATGTCTACTAACAGTTGATGAGAGTTTCAGTTGCTCCACAACCACAAGAATACTGAGAATTTTCTGCCTTGTTCCTTTTTGTCATTGTAGTAGATCATTGTAGTAGTAGTTGTATCAAACTGTGTTTTTAGTATGCATTTCCCTAATGACTAATAAAGGTGAGCACATTCTTATATATTTATTGGATATTTGGATACCCTATTTCGTGGAGTGTCTGTTGAAATCTTCTGCCCCATTTCTATTTAGTTGTCTGCCTTTTTCTTATTGATTTGTAGTAGTCCTTTAGGTAGCAGATATTACTCCTTTGTTGGATATACGTTGCAAATTTCTTCCGCTTTCCTTTTCACTCCTTGATACCATTTGTTGAACAAAACTTCTAATTTTCAGTATTACCAATTTATCAAATTTTCCTTCGAAGTCAGCACTTTCATATCCTGTTAAGAAATCTTTGCCTATCCAAAGACAATAAGGATAGTATGCTGTGTTTTCTTCTGTTTAACTTTTTTTACATTTTTCATTTTTAGATGTACAATCCATTTAGAATTGATTCTTTAATATAATGTATGGTAGGAGGCCATGATTAATTTTTCCCATATGAATAGCTAATTGACCCAGAATCATTCATTGGAAAGACCATCTTTACCCTCACTAAACTGCAGTGTCAGGTTTGTCATAAATCAGGTGACCACATGCGAGTCAATTTAGTCCATTTTTAGGACTCCAGTATGTTCTGCTGGTTTATCGATCAACACATGTGCAAATACCACACTGTTTAAATCACCATTGCAATGTAATGAGTTTTCTTATCTGGTAGTGTAACTTTTTCAGCTTTCGTTTCCTTAAGATCACCAGAGCTATACTTGACCTTCTGCATTTCTAAATAAGTTCTGGAATCTACTTATAAAAACTTGTGGGATTTTTAATGGATTTGCATTGAAATTACAGATATTGATAGCTTTAGATAGATATTGATAGATTTTTAATATTCAGTCTTCTTATCCTTGAACATAACATATCCCTCCATTTTCTTGGGGCTTCTTTAATTTGTCTCAATAATGCGCTGTGGCTTTCTATATAGAAGTCTTTTACATGCTTTCCTATATTGATTGAGATAATCATATGATGTTTCTCCCTTTTTTGGGGTAGCGTAGTGAATTACAATGATTGATTTTTACATGTTCTACACTTGCATAGCTGGAATAAAACCCATTTTGTTGTGATATATAAACCTTGTTAACGTATCATTTTATTTGAGGTGCTAGCATTTTGTATAGGATTTTGCTTCTCTTGTGAAAAAGACTGGTCTATAATTTTCCTCTCAATGTGTTTGTCAGGTTTGATAAAAAGGTTTTGCTGGTCTCATTAAATGAGCTTAGAAACGTTCTCTCATTTACCGTTCTCTGAAGGAGTTTGTGTACAGTTGATGTAATTCCTTCCAGTGTTCTATATATTCAGCTGAGATTATATTTAATTTTATTATTCAAATCTTTTATATACACACTGTCTTGTGGGGGTTTTCTGTCTCCTGTCTGGGCAGCTATTGAGAGTAGTTTGCTATGATCTTCCACGCTTGCTATAGATTGTGTAGTAGCCTTTTCATTCTGTCAACTTTTGTTTTATATGTTTCTACACTATGCTATTGGTTCATAAAAATCTAGAATAGTGATATATTCATTATAAAATGTCCTTCTTTTCTAATAATAAGTCTTCCTTTAGATCTACTTTTTCTGATACACTGAGCCTTCTTTTGTTTAGTGTTTGCACTTTACATCTTTTTCCATCCTTTTACTTGCAACCCTTATGATTCTACCATTTAAAATATGTCTTTAAAATGTGTCATATAGTTGGGTCCTGTTTATTTAATTCAATCTAACAACCTTTGTCTTTCAATTGGACTGTTTACTCCATTTACGTTCAATGTAATCTCTGATTGAAGTTGTGTTTAGCATATCATCCTAATTTTATTTTCTATTTGAATTAATTATCCATGTTATGTCTCTCTCTTTCTCTGCTTTCCTTTGGGTTATTCAAATATATTTTTATTTCATTTCCCCCTCTATTAATTTCTTAGTTATGAATTCTTCTCTTTGTTTTATTGGTAATCCTAGAGATTATAGCATGCATCCTTCATCTATTATAGCCTAATACAAATTATTACTCTTGCCACTTCTCTCATACAAATTTGGAACATTTTAATTCCATGTACCCTCTCCTTCCTTCAGTTTTATTGTTTTCACGCATTTTAAATCTACATATATTTTTAAACCCACACAATATTATTATTATTATTGTATTTTACAGTTAATAATCAACAGACATATTTATCCACTTAGATTCCTTATCCATTGCTCTTTTTTAAAAAACACTTTATTAAAGTATGATTGACACACAAAAACAGTATACACTTACATATACAGCTTGATGAATTTGGAGGTAAGTATACACCTGTGAAACCATCACCACAATCTATGCCATAAACATGTCCATCACCTCCAAAAATTTCTTCCCACCGTCTTTATTTATTATTATTATTTTTTTTTGCGGTAAGGAAACTTAACATTAGATCTATCCCCTTAGCAAATTTTAAAGGATACAATACACTTGTTAACTACAACCTCTATGCTGTACAGTAGATCTCTAGGATTTATTCATCTAGTATAACAGAAATTTTGTACCCTTTGATTGATACCTCTCTGTTTTCTCCTCCCCCCAGCCCCTGGCATACACCATTCTACTCTCTGCTTCTATGAGTTTAACTATTTTAGGTTCCTTATATAAGTAGCATCATGTAATATTTGTCCTTCTGTGTCTGGCTTATTTCACTTAGCATAATGTTCTCCAGGTTCATTCATGTTATCACAAAGAGCAAAATGTCCCTCTTTCTTAGGCTGAATAATATTCCATTGTTTATATACACCACATTTTCTTTACCCATTCATCCACTGATAGACATTTAGTTTGCTTCCATGTCTGTTGTGAATAATGCTGCAATGAACATGCGATTGCAAATAACTCTTTGATATCCTGATTTCATTCCTTTGGATATATATCCAGAAGTGGAATTGCTGGATCATATGGTAGTTCTATTTTTAACTTTTTAAGGAACCTCCATACTGTTCTCCCTAATGGCTGCACTAATTTACATTCCCACTAAGAGCATACAAGCGTTCTCTTTTCTCCATATCCTTGCTAACATTTATTATCCTTTGGGTTGTTTTAATAATAGCTATTCTAGCAGGTGTGAGGTCATATCTCTTTATGGTTTTGATTTGCATTTCCCTGATGATGGATGATATTGAGCACCTTTTCATGTACATTTTGGCCATTTGTATGTCTTCTCTTTGTAGAAAATGTCTATTCAGTTCTTTTGCCCATTTTTAATTAGGTTATTTGGGGTTTTTTTCCTATTGCGTTGTAGGGGTTCCTTATATACTTTGGATATTAACCCTGTATCAGATAAATGATTTGCAAATATTTTCTCCCATTCCATGGGTTACCTTTTCATTTTGTTGATGGTTTCTTTTGCTGTGCAGAAGATTTTAGTTTAATATAATCCCACTTGTCTATTTTTGTTTTTGTTGCCTATGCTTTTGAGGTCACATTCAAGAAATCGTTTCCAAGGCCACTGCCAAGAGGTTTTTCCTCCGTTTTTTCTAGGAGTTTTACAGTTTCAGGTCTTACAATTAAGTCTTTAGTTCATTTCAAGTAAACTTTCTTGTGAAGCATAAGATAAGGCTCCAATTTCATTCTTTTGCATGTAGTTATCCAGTTTTCCCAACACCATTTATTAAAGAGACTATCCTTTCCCCATTGTGTATTCTTGGCACCCTTGTCAAAGGTCAGTTGACTACGTATGCATGGGTTTATTTCTAGGCTCACTATTCTGTTCCATTCGCCTATATGTGTGTTTATTTGCCAGTACCATAGTATTTGGATTACTTAGTAATATATTTTCTACTATAGCTAGGTATAGTAGCTTTGTAATATATTTTGAAATCAGAAAATGTGATGCCTCCTGCTTTGTTCTTCTTGCTCAAAATTGCTTTGACTATTTGGAGTCTTCTGTGGTTCCATATAAATTTTAGGATGTTTTTCTATTTCTGTAAAAAAATGCCATTGAGATTTTGATAGGGATTGTATCGAGTCTGTAGATCACTTTGCGTAGTATGAATATTTTAACAATATTAATTTTTTCAATCCATAAACACAAGATATTTCCATTTATTCATGTCTGCTTTGATTTCTTTCACCAGTTTTTATAGTTTTCATTGTACAAGTCTTTCACCTCCTTGGTTATGTTTACTTCTAATATTGTATCCTTTTCTAAGCTATTGTAAATGATATTTTTCCTTAATTTCCTTTTTAGATGGTTCATTCTTAGTTTATAGAAATGCGAGTGATTTTTGTATGTTGATTTTGTATCCTGCAACCTTCCTGATTTTGTTGATTAGTTCTAACAGGGTTTTTTTTTTGTAGAATCTTTAAGATTTTCTACAAATAAGATCATGTCATATGCAAACAGAGATAATTTTACTTTTTCCTTTCCAATTTGGATGACTTTTATTTTTTCCTAATTGCTCTGGCTAGAACTTCCAGTACCATGTTGAATAGAAACAGCAACAGTAGGCATCCTTGCATTGTTCCAGATCTTAGAGGAAAAGTTTTCAGTTGTTCACCGTTGACTCTGATGTTAGCTGTGGGTTTTTCACATACGGCATTTCTTGTGTTGAGGCAGGTTCCTTCTATACATAATTTGTTGAGAGTTTTTATTATGAAAGGGTATTGAATTTTGTCAAATGGCACTTTTTCTCCATCTATTGTGATGATCGTGTGATTTCTATCCTTCATTCTGCTAATCAGGTGTATCACATTGATTGATTTATGTATGTTGAATCATGCTTGCATCCAGGAATAAATCCAACTTGGTCATGGTGTTTGATTCTTTTAATGTGTCATTGAATTTGGTTTGTTAATATTTTGTGAGGATTTTACGTTCATGTTCATCAGGGATATTGGCCTGTAATTTACTTTCTTTATAGTGTCTTTGTGTGGCTTTGGTATCAGGGTGATGCAGCATCATAAAATGAGTTTGAAAGTATCCCCTCTTCTATTTTTTCAAAGAGCTTAAGAAGGATTGGTATTAATTCATCTTTAAATGTTAAATAGAATTCATCTGTGAAGCCATCTGGTCCTGGGCTTTTTTTTCTTGGGAGCTTTTTGATTACTGAGTCAATCTTATTTGTTACTGGTCTGTTTAGGCTTTCTATTTCTTCTTGATGCAGAGTTGGTAGGTTGGAGGTTTCTAAGAGTTTATTCATTTCTTCTAGGTTATCCAATTTGTTGACGTATAATTGTTCATAATAGTGACTTATAATCCTTTTTATTTCTGAGGCGTATGTTCTAATGTCTCCTCTTTAATTTCCTATTTTATTTATTTGAATGTTCTTTTTTTTCTTAGTCTAGCTAAGGGTTTGTCGAGTTTGTTTATCTTTTCAAAAACAAACTCTTAGTTTCCTCAATTTTTTCTATTATTTTTCTTTTCTCAATTTCATTTATTTCTGCTCTGATGTTTATTACTTCCTTTATTCTGCTAACTTTGGACTTAGTTTTTTCTTCTTTATCTAGTTCCTTGAGATATAAAGTTAGATTGTTTTTCTTTATCTAGTTCCTTGAGATATAAAGTTAGATTGTTTATTTGAGATCTTTCCTATTTTTTAATGCAGGCATTTATGACTATAAACTTCCCTCATAGTACTGCTTTTGCTGCATCCCATAAGTTTTTTTTTTTAATCTATTTATTTATTTTTTTCCCCCAAAGCCCCAGTAGATAGTTGTATGTCATAGTTGCACATCCTTCTGGTTGCTGTATGTGGGACGCGGCCTCAGCATGGCAGGACAAGCGGTGCATCGGTGCACGCCTGGGATCCGAACCCAGGCCGCCAGCAGTGGAGCGCACGCACTTAACCGCTAAGCCATGGGGCCAGCCCTGCATCCCACAAGTTTTTGTATGTTGTGTTTTAATTTGTCTTGAGATATTTTCTTATTTCCTTTTGATTTCTTCTTTGAACTAACGGTTGTCCAAGAATGTGTTGTTTATTTTCTATGCATTTGTGAATTTTTCAATTTTTCTTTTTTTATTGATTTCTAGTTTTATTTCATTGTATTTGGACAAGATACTTGGAATCATTTTAATCTTCTTAAATTTGTTAAAGCTTGTTTTGTGACATAACATATGATCTGTCCTGGAAAGTATTCTATATGCACTTGAGAAGAATGCATATTCTGCTGCTATTGAGTGGAATGTTCTTTATATGTCTGTTAGGTTTGTGTGGTCTATAAGTGTTGTTCAGGTCTGCTATTTCCTTATTGATCTTCTGTCTGGATCATCTATCCATTATTGAAAGTGTGGTATTGAAGTCTCCTACTATTATTGTGTTGCTATCTATTTCTCCCTTCAGATCTGTCAATATTTGCTTGATATATTTAGGTGTTCTAATGTTGGGTGCGTATATATTTATAATTGTTATATCTTCTTGTTGAATTGTCTCTTTATCATTATGTAATGATGTTCTCTGTATCCTGTCATAGTTTTTGACTTAAAGTCTATTTTGTTGCTGATATAAGTTTAGCTTTGGCAAGGAAGCCCTTCATCAATCAGCTAAGCCAGAGATTCTGGGTAGTTCAGCTAGCGAGTGCCATGGGTGGGCTGACTGGCAGAATCCATGGTTGGGAGAGCTGGCTGACAAGGTCCATGAGCAGTTGGGCCTGGTGCAGGGGTCCATGTGCAAGTGGGCCTGTTGCCCAGGTCAGCAGTCGTGCCTACTACTAGGGCCGTGAGCTAGCTGTTGAGATCTGCATGCTGGTTATTGAGAGCCTCCATCCTTTTTCTTTGCTCCTAACTGCCTCCAGTTGATCTAACCAGGCAGATTCCCTCAGTGTTCTGGGTGAGATGTAACAGAGCAGATCTCTCAGGTCCCGAAAGGCTATGGAAGTCAAACTCTCACTTTGCTTTCTTTCTAAAATGTGAAGATTCTGTGGCCAAGGGGATCTCTCTCAGCACTGTGCTGAGCTGGCCCATAGAAAGGGTGCTGTGGGTAAAGCGAAACTGTTCTTTACCCTTTTCAATGAGGCTTTCCTTGTTTATGTGCTCCACCAGGTTGCTGTAACTTCTCACCTGGAATCCAGACCTCTCATGAAGGTCTCTTCATCCATGGATCGTTGTTAAATTGGTGTTTCTGTGGGGACGTGAGAGCTGGAACCTCCATTCGGCCATCTTGCTGATGTCTCTCAGTTATGCATTGGTCTTTACTTCTTCCTGCATTTCTGTGTTTTCATCTGGGATAACTTTCCCTCTACTGAACAACTCCATTTAAAATTTCTTTTAGTACAAGTTTCTTAGGGATGAATTCTCTCAGCCTTTTTGTGTGTGTGTTTCTGAATATGTTTCATTTCACCTTCGTTTTTATGTATATATATTTGTAAGGCACGAAAGTCTATGTTGGCATTTATTTTCTTTCTGCACTTTAAAGATGTTATAATATTGTCTTCTGGCTTTCACCATTGAGACTTCAGTTTTACTTCAATATCACCATTGTTTCTTTCAAGGTTGTGTGTCTTTTTTTCTTTAGCTTTTTAAAGAAAATTTGGTTTTGGTGTAGTTTTCTTGTGGGGAGGGCAGTTCTTCTGTTTCCCTTGCTTGGTGGTTCTCATTGTTTCTTAAATCTATGGGCTGTGTCTTTAGTCACTTTTGAGAAATTCTCAGCATTACCCTTGCAAATATTGATTTATCCAATCCTTCTCTCTTCTTAGACTTCAATTTTATGATTATTAGGCATTTTCACTATTTCCCACTTGTCTCTACTTTTTTCTGAATTCTATATATATTTTTTCCTCTCTGCTTCCATGTAGATATTTTCTAACATTCTTGTTCAGTACTCCTATGTTTGGCTGTCTCAATTCTGCTGTTAAACCAACTAATGAGTTCATAATATCAGATAATGAATATATCTAGTTCTCAAATATGTAATTAGTTATTTTCATAAATTCTAACCTGTTTATGGAATTTTATCATATGTTTTACTTTATTCATCTTGTCTTCTAATTTTTAAAATATTTTAATCATAGTTATTTTTAAATCCTCGTCAGGAGCATTTGTGGGTGTATTTCTATTCTTTAAATTTTCACGTGGTTTTCTATTATGTGGTCTTACCCTTTGGCATATCTAGTAATTTACTATTAAGTTCTGGATATTGTAACCACCCTAAAAGAGTAGTGGTTCCAAATGATATTCCTTTCCTCCAGAAAGGAGTCACCTTTTTCTCCACTATACTTGAATTTGAGTCAAGTCTTGTTCACAGTCCTAGTAAGGCTTAGTCTACCTCTGAATCCCCTTTGCCCTTCCGTATTTTCAACTATAGCCTATAGTGTTATCCTTGACTCATTCTTCCGATGGATCTGGCCAGACTTCAAATCTTTGTCTTACAAAATTGCTGGCATCTCTGCTATGTTTTTCAGAAGTTTTCCAGCTTAGGATTTTAGTCTCCTACCCTAAAAAGCCCCAGAATTCATCAAAATGTCCCCACACATTGGTGAAAAGCTTGAATTCTCAGGCCTTAATTGGAAAATGCCACTGTGGTAAAAAGAAGTTGCTTAACTCAGCTCACTTATTTGAGCTTCTCTCCCCTCTGGAGTCTTGGCCTCTTAACTCATTGCCTCATCTAAGCTCTACTGTCTTCAAGCAGATAAACTTCTGTATTTTATTTTATTTGGCTTTTTTGATTGTTCCGGTTAGGGCTCTTAACTGCTGATAGCCATTCCAGCCCATGAAGATGCAGAAGCTAATGCAATTTTTAATGATTTAGTAGGACAATAAATATAGTCTTTAAATTAACTGCATTCAACAAGAGAAAGGTTCCTCCTGAACATGCAAACATTAGCTCTCTAAATTTTATAGAATTTCTGTTATGAAATGAATGAGTTACAGTAAAGTGCTTTGTAAATTTTGCAGTGCGTTATCTACTGCCTGTTTACAGTAGCCACACTCCGTAATACTGTTACTCTCACTTTCTGAGCTTTAGTCACATTAGCCTTGTTTCAGGTCCTGCAATGTCCCAAGCTCCTTTTTGCCCTAGCATCACCACCTCTTCTCTCCCCTTCCCATCATCTAGCCATGTACTAATTCTTCAGATCTCAGCTCTATTGTCAGTTCCTCAGGGAAGCTTTCCCTGCTCCAGACTAGAGCAGATCTACCTCAGCTTCTCTTTCAGAATTCTCTCTACAAGTGTGACTAAATAATTACTTAGGTAAATGGGTGCTGGTTGCTGATGTCTCTCCTCCTCCTCCCCAGATTATAAACTGCATGAGGACAAGGACTGTGGGTTTTTTTGTTTTTTGTCTACTCTTGTATCTGTAACAGTGGTCAACACATAGAATGTGGTCCCTAAATATTGTGTGCAGGAATAACTAAACAGTAGGAATGCAAACTAATACAACCACTAAGGAAAACAGTACAGAGATTTCTCAAAAGATTAAAAATAGAAATACCATATAATCTAGCTCTTTACTTCTGAGTATTTATCCAAAGAACATGAAAACACTAATTCAAAAAGATATATATGCCCCTATGTTCATTGCAGCATTATTCACTATGGCTAAGACTCAGAAGCAACCTAAGTGCCCACCAATGGATGAATGGATAAAGAAGATATGGTATATACTACTCAGCCATAAAAAGATGAAATCATGCCATTTGCGACAACATGGATGGACCGCAAGGGTGTTATGCTAAGCGAAATAAGTCAGATGGAGAAAGCCAAATATTGTATGATTTCACTCATATGTGGAAGATAAAAAACAAACAAACAAACAAACAAACAAATAGATACAGAGAAAAAATTGGTGGTTACCAGAGGGGAAGAGGGGTAGGGAGAGGGCAAAAAGGGTAAAGGGGAATATTTGTAGGGTGTTAGATGGCAGCTAGACTTTTGGTGGTGAACACGATGCAGCCTATACAGAAGCCAAAATGTAATGATATACACCTGAAGTTTACATAACGTTATAAACCAATATGACCTCAGTAAAATAAAAATATTAAAAGGAAAAAAATGGCTATAATATGTGGCTAAGAGCACAGTGTGTTACTTCAATTTTTACTTCTGTCACTGTTTGCAGTGTTACCCTGGGCAAGTTCCTAAAGGTCTCTGAAGCTTATTTTCCTCACCTAAAATATGGATAATTCCTACCTACGTCATTGTTATGTACTGAATTGTGTGTCACCCTCCAAATTCATATTTTGAAGCCCCAACCCTCAATTCGACTGTATTTGGAGATAAACCGTGTTTTGGAGATAATTCACCTTAAATGAGGCTATAAGGATGGGCCCCTAATCTGATTAAACTTATATGTCCTTATATGAAGAGGAAGGGACAACAGAATTTGCTTGCGCTCGCTCTCCCTTTCTCTCCACATGCGCACACAAGAAAAGCCATGTGAACACATAGTGGGAAGGCAGCTGTCTGCAAGCTGGAAAAGATCCCTCATCAGAAACCAAATTTTGTGTCACTTTGATCATGGATGTCTAGCCTCCAGAACTGTGAGAAAATAAATCCCTGTTGTTTAAGCCATTGTGATATTTTGTTATGGCAGCCTGAACACACTAATACAGCCATGTAGTTATTATGAGACAAATACAATAATTTATGCAAAGAGTTAAAACAATAATAACGTAATAATTAATATTAATTAATTTATGAGATAAGAAATAAACCCAAAGCATGTAGTGGAAAAATCTTCCAGGAATATCCTAGTCATCCTCTTTCACCTACAAAAATCCTGCAGACTTCCTTTGCTTCTCTGAGAAGAGTAGAAAATTGATTTGACAATAGCTAAAACTGTAACAGTCAGGAATGCTAATCATAGCAATAGCTTTCTGTGGCTTCATTCACCAATGTCCCTAGTCCACATGCTGGGACCAGTGTCACGTGTTATAGTGACATCACAGTTATTCCCAGGACCTGGGGCTTCTTCCTGTCCCCAAGCCTAGGACCCATGCTGTTTACAACGACAGGTTTCCTTGCCAGGCTGCATGCATGAGAATAAAAGCAGCGATAGCTACAGCTGCAAACAATTCAACTAGCCAAGCACGTGGAGTTGACCCCATGTCTTCCCAGCCTGGCCCAGACTCATCCACATACTCTACGTTACTGGTTCTTTACTTGCCATCTGACATCTAGTTTTGATTCTCTGCCTGACCTGACACACTTTGGCTCATTCCCCACAAGTCCCCTGCCTCAGATTCAGCTCTCCGGACCTCATGATGGAGTGTTTCCCAGTCAACCCCATCTGCCAATACTGTCCCTCAACTTGATTTGAAGCCTGATTTTCCCTTCTAGATAGTGCCCTCTTCACTTCTTGGCTCCCCTCTCCCTTCTGGCCCATTTCCGGTGACTGCAGCTTCACCTCAGGATTTGGAACAACCGTCTCCCAATGAAGAAAGTTTATCCACATCTCAGGAGATTCTGCATGAACATTTGCTGCTCTAACCCTGTCCTTGTGACCCACCTGGTTCTCATAATATGTTTTATTCTGCTCCTTTGTGACAATTCTACTACCGGAGCCCTTTGATATACTTTCACCTGTACATGGTCTGTCATCATCTTCACAACCTATCGGTTGCCCCTGTGTTGTAATGTTGAGGGTCAAGTTCCCTGACCCTGCCTCCTATGAACACCTGCCCTGAGACTGGGTCCTGAGAGGTTTTCCAGATGCTGCCTCACGTCTGAACCCAGCATGTTGCTGGCTTCTAGATTCCTTGTCATTGTGCTCTGTTCACACTTAATCAGGATATTGTGCAAGACTCCCAGATGGTCTGCCTTAGATCGCGGCTTCTCCATTCTGCCTTATCCTTCTGCTTAGCTGTGCCGTGCATTCTCTCAATCTGCCTGTAGGGGGCGCACTCTTACCTCACTCTCAAGGAGCCCAACTCCAACTCTGGCCTAGGTAACATAATGAGAAAAGAGAGGAGAGATTAAAATGTTCTTTCTTCCTAGAGTGTGTTCCTTTTTTTTTTTTTTTTTTTTTTTTTTAACTCTCTTCCTCTTTGCATCTTTCTGCATGGCACTTTCTCTTTATTGTTCTCTTGAAGACTGCTCCATTCCGTGTGATGGGCCCCCTCCCTGAAAATGGCTCGCCAGCTTTTGAAAGCTAAACAAGGGCTAGAATGGGGCCTAGAGGAAGAAGATAAAACAGGGATTGGGGCCCAATTTCTTCCCAGAGGGAAGAGATAAAAAGGAATGTATGTGTGCAAGAAGTATTCCTCTGCATATGGAATAGGACTCTAGTGATTGTAGGAATTTTTAATTAGTTGGCATGAAAATATTATTTCTCCTATCCTTCATTCTTTCTCAGAGATACCATAATTCTCCCATATACATGACTTGCTTGTAGCCATGACTGTGCATGTCCCGTACTGCACTGGCAGAGTCACTTCCCCACCTGTGTAGGTATAGGGGCATTGCTACGTGTTCACAACATCATGAGAAGAGATGGGCACCTGGGATGAATAGCATTATTTTATCAATATTACATTAAAAATTGTATTCTCCAAATTAAAGTTTAAGCATTGAAATCTGCAGACAATTCTCATTTGCGTTATAGGCAGTGTCATATTTTTCTTACTGGTCGAATTTCTTTATACAGTGGTTTATTTCACCGACTATTAATAGCAACATCAGTTCAACCAAAGTAAACGAATTTGTTTGAACCTAGACTGTTAAATATTTCCTAATTTATTACTTTGTGTGTTAGAGTTGGACGCCCACAAAAAATGGAGTCTGTCTCAAATTTTTGCACAGAATGGAAAGTTCAAAGCTTAAAAATCTTAGAAGGAAATGTCTTCATTGCAAGAAAAGTAAGCACACACAAAAATAATAAACGCTGCTCAGAAACGCTTCCAATGCCTCACTGCAGAATAATAGCTTGCCAATGAAAGCAGTCCCTAATGCTAGGAAAACCAAGAGGATGTCTGAGAGAAGCAGTGAACTGTGTGACAGATGGGCCTGAGAGACAAATGCCACAGGCAGGATCTGGGGAGCTGGAACAACTGAGCCAGCATCCATAGTCACAGTGCTCAAGGATGAGCTCAGCTGAGGACTCTGAAGTGTGACATAGATAGAACTTGCCAAGTGAGGTTAAATAAACACCTGCAGACTATATATAGTCTCTTATTAAATGAGAAGCTCTGTTTCTTTCCCTGGATATCAAGTTTAGATGATATGCATTTGGATTCTTTAATATTCGGGCTCAGGTTTTGAAATTTGCCCTGAGCTTTGGGTGACAGACACCTTGAAGAGGAAAATGACTGAAACTTAGAAGCCACCCAGGATCAAGTGTTCGAGAGACTCTAGTTATTATTATTTAAAGACTCCACCTCACACCCAATTTTTGTAGAAAAAAATAATGTGCACACTATCCCAATATTTGGTACATGGTAGCTGGCTAGTATGTCTGTAGCTATGGAATGAATTCGTGAAAGAAAAAGAGAGAGATCAAGAAGATGGGGGAGAGAAAGACAGAGACAGGAGAGGAAAAAAGAAAGGAATAGGGAGAAGGGGGAGGAGGAGGAGAAGAGGGAAGAAGAGGAAGGCAGGCTCTGAGGGTCCCGGCCAGCCACACTGTCGTCACCTGTGGGCCTTGAGCTGACGAATACTTTCCTGGCTTCAAAATATTTATACCTGGAGAAGATACAAATGTCTTTATTTATCCAGTTGATTGTCTAATATAATACGAACTATTTGCCAAAGAGCGCAGCTGATCTCTGTAAGACCTGAAAGAAGGTCCAAGGGATGTAGTTTCTGCTTCTATGGACGTGATCCACCACTATTACAAGGAGCCAGGGAATTTTTTAAAAACAGCATCTACAACATTTATTTGCTGATGCTATTTAGGTCTGTCAACCATATATCTTCATTGTGTTTCCTCTTTCCAAAATATTCTATTCTATTTGAATCCATCTTGCACATCCCTGAGATCTAAATTCAGATTCCATTTCCTTCAGGAGCCTTCCCTGATCTTCTGAGATATTCTCAGCTGCTTTCTCAAAACTCTTTACCTAAGCCTCTCATTCCTCCCTTTGTTGCTTCATTAATTCCCATTTTAATTCTTTATTTTAGTTATTTGTGTACCTTTTTTTAACATTGAATTTCTTTCAGAACTAACATGATTGCTTTTTTTATAGTAGGCATGAGTTGTTAACTGAATGGGTGAAATAATGGTGAAAAACTACCTTGACCTTATTAATCATACATTTGATAGGGCCCCATTTGGATCTAGTCCAGTAACTGATGTCCAAACCTCAGAAATAAACTGTAGACCCAGAGCAAACTCTCCTAAGGGAGTAGGGCCACCTCCCTGGCTTTCCGTGAACCACCTTGCCTTGGACAGGGATCTCTTCTTTATCTCTCTGTTTGACCCCAGAAGCTCAACAAGAAGCCTGGCCTCAAACTCCAATTTCCCTCTGCCCTCTCTTATGCCCCTACTTAAAACCCTTCTTTGGTTCCTTTTAGTGAAAAGAATGAAGCCTGCACCTACCATGTCGTATAAGCCCTTTGCAATCTGAACCCAACTTATATTTCAAGGCAAACCTCTTGTCATGACCCTCTTTCCTCACCCTCAGCCTATGCCCCAGACCTACAGACCTTCTTGCCATTCCTGGAATGTTCTTTTTCATATCTCCATGTTATTTCTTCTCTCTGTAGACCCCAAATAGACAGCCAGACACTCAGACTGAAGTCCAAGTTGTATCATAAATTATTTTATTTCTCTTCTTAAAAACTTCCCCTGGCTTCTCATTGTCTTTCGGAGATGTATATACTTAGCAGAACATACTAGATCAATCCCACCGGCCTTTGTAGTTCTATATCCAGCCCCTCTACCACTGGGGCACCAGGATTCTCCGTCCTGCCTGAACAATTTCTTCATTGTTCTGCTCTGACTGCAACCCACCCACAGGACAGCCCCTCATCTTTGCCTGAGGCTTGGCCAGGGGCTATTTCCTTGTGTCTTGCCAGTTCTCTTCCCAGAGCTTTGCCCACAACCTTGCTTGGGCCTCAGTGGTCATTGCCCATGGCCCAAGGACTCCCTTGATGTCAGAAGTGAGACATGGAAGTGGCTTCTGTGGCTGCTTTATAAAGAATCCACGATAGAGCCAACATCAGAGATCAGTCTACAAAGTGAGAGTTCTAAAAAATGTGTAGCATCCTACAAAATGGCTAGTTAAGCAATCCACATCCTCAAGAGTGCATAGACCCAGGACCTCCCTCTTTCTAAACAGAAGAGCAGCTATAATCTACTTTGGAATTTCTCACTTCATTTAATAATCAAATCATGTCATTTTAATGGTAGGTAGTAGTAGGTAGTAAAGATTCTGAGGTGAATAAAACACACCCCTGCCTTTAAGTGTCCTTCTGTCTGGTAGGGGAGATAGAGGTACATCAATTATTCACAATAACACCTACAGGTATGTAAAACATGCCATGAGAATTCAGAAAAGGGAGTAATTAATTTAACATGTAGTGGAGAGGGAAGGCATCAAATGTAGCAGCAATGGGCATAGGTATATAACAGGCGCTAGATCTTGAAGGATGCGTTGAAATTCCAGATGCAGAGAGGAAGAAATAGAGCACTCCAGGTAAAGACAAGGGTCTAAGAAAAGGCATGGATGCATGATCAGGGAATTACCAATAGTTTAATGTACTTGAACATTAGGTAAATGAGGAGAACATAGGTGAATGTCTGTAGATGAGGTTTTTCAAATACACAGCATGTTGCCACTCTGAGAATTTCATATTTTATCCTGAAAATTATGAGAAATGCAAATTTTAGCATATCAAATGACATTTTAATATTTCCATTTCAAAAGCTTATTTTTGGCAACAGAATGTAGGAAGGATTGGAGAAGGGCAAGACAAAAAGAGTGATACAATTAGCAGACTATTATGCTGATCAAGTTTAAATATTATAAGGATTGGTGCAAGTTGGCACCTCCTAGGAGAATTTGCCCCCAAACTAAACAAAAATTGAAGACTCTGGGGTCGGAGTGCTTCGGGTACATTACGTGCTTCAGGTACATCCATTAGCAAGTGATGACATCTTCACATTAAATCAACAATAAAGAGACAGAAATAATCACTGAACATTTTAAGAAAACAAACGCCACATTAAAAAGACATTTAAACTCCTCAGGCAAAAGAACTAACAGACTACTGATTTGCTAAAAGGGCGAACAGGAAAAAGTACCTTTAAATGTAATTGATACCCTCAAAGAGAAGAGAATGATGTGAAAGAAATCCAATTATAGTTGTTATTGAATAAAAGATGTACCAAACCAACACAATTAGTGAGCTTGTAAGAATGTTCAGAAGGATTCTCAAGGATGGAACACAAAAAGGCCAAGAGATAGATTTAAAAGAAATGCTAAGAAATACCTAGGGCAAATCTAGAAATTCCAACATCATCTGGAGACAGCAGAATGGAATGAAATACTCAGATAAATCATTGAAGAACATTCCCTACATGTAAAAAAGATGAAATTTTATGTTGAAGGATCTCAACCAGTACTGAGCCGAATTAATAGAAAAGACTCACATTAGGTACATCAGGATGGAATTTCAAATCACAAAGAACAAACTCGCATATCCACTTGAATGTTTAATGAACATCTCAAATTTAGTATATCCAAAGCTGAGCTGCTTTTCCTCCCCAAATTCCAGACACACACATAAACTTGTTCCTTGTGAATTCCTCCCAGTCTCAGATAATAGTAACTCATTTTCCAGTTGATTGAGTGAAAAAACTTAGAGTCATCCTTGATTTCTCTTTTTCTTCCAAAATTCACCTTCACTCTCTAAGCAACTCTTATCTTATCTCCTTCAAAATAATCCACGTAGGATCCCTGGACCAGATTTTTTTCTATAAAGTACATTACTGGGACAATTGGCAAAATATTAAAAAAGTCTACAGATTAAGGAATAGACTTGCATCAATGTTATTTTCCTGACTTTAACCACTGTATGTGGTTATATAAGAGAACGTCCTGTTCTTAGGAAATATATACTACATGCCATAGAGATAAAGGCATCATGTCTTCAACTTATTCTCAAATAGATCAAAAAATTCTAATTGTATATATAAAAAGTGAAAAGCAGGGGCCAGCCCTGTGGCATAGCAGTTAGGTGCACACGCTCTGCTGCTGGCGGCCCAGGTTCGGATCCCGGGCGCCCACCAACGCATCGCTTGTCAGGCCATGCTGTGGCAGTGTCCCACATAAAGTGGAGGAAGATGGGCACAGATGTTAGCCCAGGGCCAGTCTTCCTCAGCAAAAAGAGGAGGATTGGCATGGATGTTAGCTCAGGGCTGATCTTCCTCACAAACACACACAAAAAAAGTTAAAAGCAAATGTGGTTAATATTACAGTTGGGGAATCTGGGTGAAGGGTATATTGGAGTCCTCTGTGCCATTCTTATAATGTTTTTATAAGTATAAAATTATTTCTAAGTTAAAAAATGACAAAAAATAAAATAACCTAAGGTATGTCTACTCTTCACCACTTACATTGGTACAACTGTGGTTTAAGCCACATCCTCTTTCACTGGGAATATTACCACAAACTCCTGAATTCTCCCTTCTTTTACTCGTCTCCTCTATAGTGTATTCCCAACCCACCAACTAAAGTGATCTTTCAAAATGTAGCTCAGAAGATGTCATTCCTCTTGTCACAATCCTCTAATGGCTTATTTTACTCAGAGTCAAATTAAAATTTGGAAAATAGTCTATGAGGCCCTACAGAATTTAAGCCTTCCTCCCCCACATGCTCTTTGATCTTATTTCCTAGAGCTCTCCCTTCCATTGGTGTATTCCAACTATACGTAATAACCCCTTGCATTTCCTCAAACATCTCTGGTGTTTTCCTACCTCAGGCCTTTGCACAGGAAGTTTCCTCTTCAGGAGTGTTCTTCCGCCAGATATCTGCACAGCTTGTTCCTTCACCCACTTCACGTCTCTGGCCAAAGGTCACTTCAGTGATTCCTTTCCCAGCTTTCATATTTAAACTGTCAACACTCAGCCACTTCCACCAGCACACCTCATCCCCTTTTCCTCCTTTATTAGTCTCCACAGCATTTATCACTGATGTACCCTATGTTTTACTTGTTTGTTGACTTGTCTTCTTGCTCCTTCCACTAGAATTCAAGTTCCTCAAGGACAAGGCATTCTGTTTTTTTCTTTTGTTTGCCTCCAGCACCCAGATCAGTGCTTCTCAGATAATAGTTTCTTAATAAATAATTGTTGAATGAATGAAATCAAACATCCTAAAAGTTCCCATAGAGGAAAAAAACAAATAATCTATAAAAGAATTAGAAACAATTTAGCATCAGACTTTGAACATATTGAATGCTAGAAAAAATATGAATGGTTTTGAAAGATGATTGTAAATTTAGAATTCTGCTTTCAACTGAACGAGTGTTCGAGAGGAAAAGAAGAGGAAAGGCATTTTCTGATACATGAACACTCATCAAGTTTACTTCTCTCAGATCTTCCCTGAATTATTAAAGTATATTCCAGCAAAATGAAAAAAGATACATGGGATACCAAAAGTATAGTAGTGAACCAAATTATAAGTGAAACACAATTAAATCTAAAATGTTACTGGCCCCACAAAACTAAAATGCTCAATGGTTTCAACATGATGGGAATGGGGAAAATAAAAGGAAGGAGTTGTATGTTAAGATATTTGTCTCATTGGGGAGGAGGTTAAAGATAGTATTTAACTGTAGAGAAACCAAAAAAATGAGTTTAAACTCTCAATGAAAAGAATGATCACTTAGAGAATAGAAGTTGGTGTGGCTTGCAAATTATAAGAAGGAAAAATGGAATACAGTAAACTCAATAAATGCAAGCAAAGGCAGGGAGGAAAAAAATAAAACAGAAAAAAAATCAAGAAAACATGGTAAGTAGACAAATTTAAAAAGGAAACAAGTCCAGACATATCTAAAATAATAATCAATATATACCATTTATATTGTTCCTTCCTCCACTTACAAAAAAGAGAAATTATATACAACTCTGTTAATATACTAAAAACCACTGAATTGTACACTTTCAAACAGTGAATTTTATGGTACATAGATTATATCTCAATAAAGTCATTATTGAAAGAGAAAGAGTAAAAGCCGTGTCTGAACTCAGCCTCTGGGGATGAGGAAGGAGAGAGAGAATCATTATTGATAAAGGCAAAGAATTAAGACAGAGCATCAATGATGCTACGTGGCTGCCTTTGTGTTGGGAGCAGAGGAGTGAAGTAGAACTCACAGGTCCCTGGTTAGACAGCTTGGCAGCCACGGTGCCAGTAAGCTTTGGGTGACCTGGCCAGGCTCATGATAAAAGGCCTGGTCCCTCTGACTTTATTCTTCATTCCTCTTTGCTTCCCACTCCATCCTTGGATTCACTTCCTCCTACAGCACCCTGAAGAGATGGGATTGTGGGTGGACTCAGCTTCCTGATCATTCAACACGACAAAACAAGCCCTACCCAGTCATGTTCTTCATAGAGCTTATCACTGTCATCTAACTTTTTCTTGTCCTCCATATCCACCCTTGCCCCCAGAAATGAAGGATCCCTGAAAGCTGTATAATCCACCATCGTGCCTCCAGGGCTGGAGGAACACCTGTGCCAGGGATCAGAAGCCAAAATCACAAAATCTTAGCATTAGAGTGAAACCTAGAGATCGTTGCATCCAACACACCATTTAAACTGAGGAAGACGCAGTAGCCCACACAGGGATCTTCCTTACCTAACACAGTAGTCACTAACTGAATCTCACGTCCTCTGTTCCAGTCCAGAACTGCTCCTATGACCCAGCACTACCGCAGAAGGACTCTAGAGGCCCAGAGAAGTGAAAGGCAGCTTCTCAGTGGCAGAGCCGTGCTTTCCTCCTACCCCCATGTACCCCTCTTCAAGGACACCAGTTAGGAGCCAAGATGAATACCCAACCCCAGCTAAAAGAGACAGAACAGGGAGAAAAGGTTGTTGGTGGACAGATGGCTCCCTGTCTTTGAGATATCCTTAGAACAAATTACATTTTGTTATGTTTGTTTAAACAAATAGGAGCATTCACTTTAATCACTCTGGGAAGAATCAAGCAGCATTTTATCCAAAATATTTTGAGAAAAGACTCTGGAATGACAGCTCCACATTAAGGATCACCTCAGGGTAGCTAAAAAAAAAATTGTTTAAAAATATCAGAAGCGGTGTCGAAAACAACAAAACAGAAATGTCAATTCTAAAGAAATCCATTTGAGAGAATTATATGCCTAAGTAACATATTAAAAAGTCCCCCACAATTTTTTTCATGGTTGCACTCTCTCGCAGTCATCTTCCTTTGCCTACCCTATTTCTGAAGTTGGAAAGGAATCTCCTGGGTCTTCAACTAACACTGTAAAAAAAATCTTGCTTAGACAGTTTCAAGTAAAGTTAGATCTGCAGCCTCACTGATCAAAAAAATCAATTCCAACCAACAACGGCATTCTGGGTTTGGGTTATTATTTCTGCAGTCACTTGCAGAGTTAAACATTGTTTCTGACATTACAACTTCTGGTTACCCATAAGGGAAGTGAAAGCTGAGGTCGGAGCCCCATGAGGTTGCAACTCAGAGGCTTTGTGTTTGTACAGAGTGAGAGGCACACCGCTCTGTAAGCTACCTTATACCTATTTTACCACCTGCTTTTTCCAGAATAAGTAGTCTGTGAGTTCTTTCCATTTCCAGAGAGAGTTTTGCACAGATCTGTGGGTCTGTAGGTATTAAAATGTGCTGTGAATTCTGATCCTCACGTATGTTCCCCATCTTCTTACTGGAAATATTGCTTCAAAGAAATATCTTGTTGCCCAAGGATTGTGCTTTGTTCTCATGAAAGGGTAAGTCTGTGGGATTCTGTTCCTGGAACTTCCAAGTGCGCAGTGCTGCTGTGGTCTTCTTGCCACCCCCACCACATGATTTGGCCTACTTAATCCACCCAACCCCAAAGACAGAGAAACAACACGGTGGGTAACCAGAAAGGGAGGAGGGCTGCAGACAGACAAAACTTGGTGTTCAGCAGTGCTAGTAACTGTTCCCTTCTGCATCACTATGACCATTTCTTGTGTTTAATTTTCAAATTGTTCATCTTCTTCTACATTATCTTCTTTTCTTCACAATAACTGTCAGAGTTTTATCCCCTTTTCTTTTCTCAGTGTTTCTGTTTTTTATTTTATTACAAAAAGAGGCAACTAAATTAAAGAAATTAAAGAAAAATTAGAAGATGGACAGACTTTTTCCACTCTTTTAAATATTTTAATATATTTTCTGCTAGTGTCTTTCTATGTATCTACGTTAGTGAGATAGAGAGTTATAATCACATTGTACCTCAATTTTCAACCCGTATTTTTCATAGTAATGTATCAAAATACTTAGCCTTGAAGTTTCTGTACTTTTAAATGACTACAGAACATCCCATCAAATGGACATTTTCAATGTTATTTAACCAAATTTTCGGCAAAGCGGTGTTTCTAACTTAATGTTGTTATAAATAACTCTATGATAAACATTTTTGTGAATTAAGCATTTTATATATTTTGGATTATTTCCAGAAGGTGGTATTCAAGAAAAGAGTGGTCATATGACATACGAATATTTGTGGATCTAGATTAATAGTGCCAAATTGCTTTACATTGACAGATACAAAATATTCATTTAAAATAAAAAGTTTATTCCTGCTTTCTAATTTAAGATATTCCTATCAAGCACTTTTTTTAAATACTTTATCCAAATGACTTAAATCAAGCAAGAATCTTTAGTCACTGTTCTTTACAGCAATCTTTACTCACAGAATTCTGAAATGAGCCAAACAAGGGGCTGTGGGTAAACACTGTCCTCCAGCAAATCATTGTCCCTTGAAACCTACACCACACTGTCAACCCTCAGCAAGCTAAGCCAACGATGAAAGAAGACTCTTCCAGAAGCTCTACAGGTATTCTCCTGTTCAAATCGTGCCTTTACTTCACATCTAAAGAGAGCTCTGGAAAAATCATTGACTTCTGTCTTGGAGCCCAATATAATCTGCTAACAAGTCAAGATGCCACAGCCAACAGAACACCTGGAGAGGACTGGGACCGGAAAATGACTTTGGAGAATATTGAGCCTTTTTATTAGGAGAAAGATGGCATTTCATTTGAGAATTAACCAACATCTATGGTTGGAGGACACCATATCTCCAAGGTTAATGTGAGGTATAAGCTTACTCAGAGCAGTAAGACCTTCCTCAAGTCAAAGTTACTGAGAAATTAGCCAAGCTAATCTGCCAAGGCTCATGCTCATCACATTTTCAGTCCCAGTTACCTCTGGGTTTATGCTTTCTCATCAACAATGGGCGTGTCCATTCGAGCACAATTTATTGGTAATGATAGCTGCCGCGTCCTGAGTGCTTCCTTGGTTCCTGGCACTATGATGGAAATTTCACATTCATTACTTATAATCCTCCCAAGAAGTCTAGGATGTGGGTATTTTTATGCCAAATATCAGATGAAGAAATTGAGGCTCCGGAAAGTTAAACAACTTTTCCAGGTTTAATCAGCTAACAAGTGCCAGCAATAAAGCCCGAATATTGAGTGCCACTTCATAGGGCTTCAGCAGTATAGAAGTTTGCCCCCTGAGAAAAAAAGTGGACACTCCATCCCTGCCACATCCCTGCTCTCCTCTGAGCTGGGGATTTTCCTAGACAATTGGTCCTTGTTTCTCCATTGCACTTGTTTATATCTCTATGACTATTTGCTAGGGTATTTAAAGGCAATTAATTTGAATACTAGCAGAAGATTTGGAGAAGTCTTCTTAAAGACTATTAAAATAGGCCCACTTGATATTCTCTAAAGCCAATAAATGTTTGAGAAGCAGTTCATCAGATTGCAATAAAATAGAAAAACAAAACCACATTAAAATTTAATTACTCAAATTTAATTTGTCCTAAAGATAGAGTCCTGAGCCCTTTTGTTCATTCTTTTTCACTTTTTGAACTACAAGTCCTTAACTGTCCCATTTTGAGACTGGACATCACACTGAGAGATTATTATGATGAGCCCTAATCAGCTGCTCAACCCTAGATGTATCTAGCCCAAGGAGGGCCATGTCTAGCCGTTGATGGGCATGAGGGGCTGGTATCTGTAAGTGCTGGCTGCTCTGGGCCCAGGGATCCCCGGATGAGCTGGGACACAGCCCTCTCCCTAGTAGTGCCAGACTTTAGTCACACCGTGCCTCTCCTCTGACAGCTTTTCACCTGGTTCCTGGTTTGCTTCACAGCCCCCTCTGGGTCTTGAGCGTTCCTGAACCCCATCCGTCTCCCCTCACTCTGACACTCCTTCCTTTCACTTCATGCCCTCACGCCAATTTAGATGTAGCTCTCTGATCAATGATCCTCCTAGGACCAGCTGGCCCCTCAAATATTGGTTGTAGGCTGGCTCTGAACTTCTTTAGGGCCTACTTCCTCTCTTATTTCTGCCAGCGCATTTCCAAGGGCTGTTCCTGCTCCCCTTTGTCTTTGCCTTATTTCTAATGGAACCTCTGAAAGGATTCAAGCTTTGCCTTATACTCTCATTGCCTCACCTCTTCCCTTCAAAGTTTTTCCTCTGTCCCATCCCACATGGGCTGAAGTAATTTCCTGCAGAAATCCCCAGAGTAGGAGGAGGTGCCAATAACTTCCTCAGTTTCCCATCTAATTCTCAGCCCCTTTTTTCTTGGTTTGCTACTCAGCTGCCTCTGAACTGCACATTATAAGCATGACCAAGGCGAACTCTAAGATTGGACAATTTAGTCCCCTCTTACAACAGTGACTCATGGCTCTCAGACATGTGTGGCAAAGGATAAGTTTCAATATTTTTGAAGAGAGGAACTAAGTAGCTAGGAGCATTTGGTCCTCTTACAGGAAGAGGAGAACCAATTTGTCCATTATTAAACACTGGGTGAGATCCATGTAAGAAGTTGAAATGGATAGAAGAAGCTACTAACCATTAATGCTGGATGAAGGAAGAGGATCAGAAAACTTCTTGGCAGATTATTGTACAGAAAACTCATCACTGAAACTGATGGTCAGATAAGATGACCAATCCTGACATTCTGTAATTTAACAAAGACCTGGCTTTTGCAGTCATATCTTACTCCATCTTTTAGCTCACTCAGACTTCCACCTTAGGCTCAAACAACAGAACTACTTTGTGATAGTTCTGGTTACTAAGCAGCCAAAGGCACTGCTTTCTGAGATTCCAGTTCACTCTTTAGCTTCTTAAAGCTACCATATACCAATATCAGTAGCTTCTCTGGATTCTGGCCACAGAATTACCCTCAGCCCTGAAGAGTTTTAAAATAGAGTACTCAAAAAGGACATGGACCTTAAAGTTCCAAGACTGGCCAAGGGGGAAAGGCATTTACTAGAGCTCTCAAACCTCTGTCATTGACTTGGCCTAAATATTTTCCCCTGGATGATGTTTTTTCATCTCAGATGACATCCTAGTATTGCTGTTAATATTCTATATTCATTTATTTATAGCTAGAACTGCTATGTAAAATGAGAGCAGAAATGTCTTGCCTTTCCCATATTTTCTGAGTAGGATGTTATAGTGGGGTTGAACAGTGGCCAGCCCCCCAAAAAAATATGTCCAAGTCTTAATCTCAGAAATTTATGAATGTGACCCTATTTGGACAAAGCATCTTTGCATATATAATTATATGAGCAATGTCAAGATGAGATTATCCTGGAGGAGAAGTCAAGGCAGCATAGGTGGACTCTGAACTCACCTCCTCTCACGGACACAGCCGATTTACAACTACTCGTGGAAAAATTACTCCTGAGAGAGAACTGAAAACTGGATAAGAGGAACCCCTGCAACAAACGACAATCCTAATTGAGGTGGAAGAGGCAGAAATTCCCTTCTGGAGAGAAAAAAATGCCACCTTCACAAGCCGCAATGCTTCATGGCTACCCAGGAGCAACACAAAGGTACACAGCCTTCCCTGGAGGAATGGGGGAACTGAACCCGGGAACTTTCCCGCTATAGGCATTTTTTTGGACCAAGCACAACCGAGATGAGTGTAATAATATCTGGCTTTGCTGGCTACTAACAACAACAGGGAATACCCCCAGAAAAGCTGGGTCACAAAGAAATTAAAGCCAGCTCTTAAAGGGCCCATGCACAAATTCACCCATTTCAGAAAGCAATCTAAAATCACCAGAAAGGTGCACAGTCCTTTCGTGGAAAGAGACTCACCTGATAAGCTCTGAGTGCATCTCAGTGAGAGGTGAGACCTCTCAAGGGACTGGGACTTTGGTGGCGGCCATTGTTTTGACCTAGTGTGGGCATGCTGGCAAACACCATTGGAGTTCTCCCTGTGGCCTGGTAGCCCAGGGTCCGCCCAACCCACTAGAGCACTAATTTAATCCAATTCAACCAAGGAAAACAGCCTGCCTTAGGAACGGGCCCCACCAAACAACAAGACCTCGGGCAACTTGTGGGCCTGCTAAGCAAGCTACCTAGATTCTCTGTAGCCTGGTGAGTGGGTCCACCTCTGTGGGGCAGGGCATGTGCAAGGAGTGGGTAGAGAGTGTGGGGTGTTGGTAGAGTGAGCGGGCTCCTGCCTTGGAGTGACTGGGTCCACTTCAGGGGGTCGGGGCGTGCATACAAGGTAGGACTGTGTTGACTGTCTGTGTGGCCCTGTGGGTGGTGGGGCTTGTCAGCTGCAGAAGACTTGTGCTTCTCAAACAGCTGCATAGGGGATCGGCCCCACTTTTCAAAGCATGAAACAATTGGGTGCTCCCGTACCTGAGGCCAGCCCTACCCAGCTGCAATCCTCAGAGAGCTGACAGGAGGCTTATAGGCCCCAGACACATAGCAATTGTAAGCTCCTGAGCCTAACAACCAGCCACACTGGGGGCCTACTCACTTAATAGAAAAACTGCAACAGAGATGTGCAATTGGACCTTGCAGCCAACTGTGCTGGCTGTTCCCCATACCTGATAAAGAGACTGAAGGGCCCACAACAACTACACATAGCTGAGCATTGCAACCAGCCAGCCAGGGGGACAGCTCAGCCTCCCTGGGCACCTACGGCAAAAGCAACCCCACCACAACAGAAGGACACATGTAGCCCACACAGGGGTCACTCCTGGAACATTTGGAACTGGTGACAATACAAAAGCACACTACTTGGCCTCATAAGGCATCACTTATATAAGGTTACCTCTCCAAGATCAGGAGATGTGGCTGACCTACCTAATACATAGACATGAGCACAGGGAAAGAAGCAAAATGAGGAGGCAAAGGAACACGTTCCAAGTAAGGGAACAGGTCAAAACCCAAGAAAAGGAACTAAATAAAACAGAAATGAGAAATCTACCCAACAGAGAATTCAAACAAAGAGTCATAAGGATGCTCCCTGATTTGGAGAGAAGAATGGATGAACTCAGTGAGAACATCAACAAAGAAATGGAAGATATAAAAAAGAACCAATCAGAAATGAAGACAACAATACTGGAAATGAAAAATTCACTAGAAGGACTTAAAAACAGAGTAGAGGATACAGAAGAATGGATCAGCGAGCTGGATGAAAGACTAGAGGAAGTCACCCAAGCTGAAAAGATAAAAGAACAAAGAAATACAAAGAGTGAGGACAGTCTAAGGGACTTCTGGGACAACATCAAGCACACTAACATCTGTGTTAGATGTCTCTCAGAAGGAGAAGAGAGAGACAAAGGGGCAGAGAATCTATTTCAAGAAATAATAGCTGAAAATTTCCCTAACCTAAGGAAGAAAACAGACATCCAAGTACAAGAAGCACAGAGAGCACCAAACAAGATAAACCCAAAGAGGCCCACACTGAGACACATCATAGTTAAAATGTCCAGAATTAAAGATAGACAGAATCCTAAAAGCCACAAGAGAAAGACAACAAGTTACATACAAAGGAAACCCCATAAGGCTATCAGCTGACTTCTCAGCAGAAACTTTACAGGCTAGAAGAGAGTGGCACGATATATATAAAGTGCTTAAAGGAAAAAAACTACAGCCAGGTATATTCTAACCAGCAAGGTTATCATTCAGAATGGAAGGAGAGATAGAATTTCCCAGACAAGCAAAAATTAAAGGAGTTTATCACCAAGAACTAGTCCTACAAGAAATGCTAAAAGGACTTATTTAAGGGGCAAAGAGAAGACCACAAATAGGAAACAAATATCTATTTCCATGATAAGAGGGAATGGATACAAATGCATAAAAAGGAGGTTAGATATGATATCAAAAACATAAAATGTGGAAGGAGGGGGAGTAAAAGAATAGAGCTTTCAGAGAAAGGTCAAACTAAAGAGACCTCAACTTAATATAGATTGCTATATATGTAGGTTACTATATATGAATCCCATGGTAATCACAAACCAGAAACCTATAATAAATACACAAAAAACTAAGAGAAAGGAACCCAAACACAATATTACAGAAAGCCATCAAACCACAAGGGAAGAGAGCAAGAGAAGAAGAAAGGAACAGAAAGGAACTACTAAAACACAGAGGAAAAAAAGTTAAAAAATGGCAGTAAGTGCATACTTATCAATAGCTACTTTAAAGGTCAATGGACTACATGCTCCAATTAAAAGGCATAGGGTGGCTGATTGAATTAAAAAAAGACCCATATATATGCTGCATGCAAGAGACACACGTCAGAACTAAAGACACTCACAAGCTGAAAGTGAAGGGATGGAAAAAGATATTCCATGCAAATGGCAATGAAAAGAAAGCTGGGGTAGCAATACTCATATAAGACAAAATAGACTTTAAAACAAAAACTGTAACAAGAGACAAAGAAGGGCACTACATAATGATCAAGGGAACAATCCAAGAACAGGATATAACACTTGTAAATATCTATGCACCCACCCTAGAAGCACCTAAATATATAAAGCAATTATTAACAGACATAAAAGGAAAAATAGACTGTAACACAATAATAGTAGGGTACTTTTACACTCCACTTACACCAATGGATAGATCATCCAAACAGAAGATCAATACGAAACATTGGCCTTAAATGACACACTAGAACAGATGGACTTAGTAGATACATATGGAACATTCCATCCAAAAACTGAAGCATACACATTCTTTTCCAATGTACATGGAACATTCTCCAGGATTGATCACATATTAGGCCACAAAACAAGTCTCCATAAATCTAAGAAGATTGAAGTAATACCAAGCATCTTTTCTGACCACAAAGGTATGAAACTAGAAATCAACTATAGGAAGAAAGTCAAAAAAGCCACAGATGTGGAGATTAAACAAAATGCTACTGAACAACGATTGGGTCAATGAAGAAATCAAAGGAGAAATCAAAAAATACCTGGAGACAAATGAAAATGAAAATATGACATCCTAGAATTTATGGGATACAGCAAAAGCAGTTCTAAGAAAGAAGTTTATAGCAATACAGGCCTATCTCAACAAACAAGAAAATTCGCAAATAAACAATCTAACAGTGCATCTAAAGGAACTGGAAAAAAAAGAACAAACAAAGCCCAAAATCAGTAGAAGGAGGGAAATAATAAAAATTAGAGCAGAAACAAATGAAATAGAGACCAAAAAAAAAAAAAATAGAAAAAATTAATGAAACCAAGACCTGGTTCCTTGAAAAGATAAACAAAATTGACAAACCTTTAGCTAGACTCATCAAGAAAAAAGAGAGAGGGCTCAAATAAGTAAAATCAGAAATGAAAGAGGAGAAACTATAATGGACACCTCAGAAATACAAAAGATTATAAGAGAACACTATGAAAAGCTATATGACAACAAATTGGGCAATCTGGAAGAAATGGACAAATTCTTAGAATCATACAACCTTCCAAAACTGAATCAAGAAGAAATAGAGCATTTGAATAGACCAATCATCAGTAAGGAGATCGAAACAGTAATCACAAACCTCCCCAAAAATAAAAGCCCAAGACCAGATGCCTTCCCTGGTGAATTCTTCCAAACATTCAAAGAAGACTTAATACCTATCCTTCTCAAACTCTTCCAAAAAACTGAAGAGGAGGGGAAGCTTCCTAACTCATTCTATGAAGCCAGCATTACCCTGATACCAAAACCAGACAAGGACAATGTGAAAAAAAGAAAATTACAGGCCAATATCATGGATGAACATCAATGCAAAACTCCTCAACACAATGCTGGCAAATCACATACAACAATACATTAAAAAGATCATACACCATGATCAAGTGGGATTTATTCCAGGGATTTAGGGATGGTTCAACATCCACAAATCAATCAACGTGATACACCACCTTAATAAAATGAAGAATAAAAATCACATGATCATCTCAATAGATGCAGAGAAAGCATTTGACAAGATACAGCATGCATTCATGATAAAAATTCTGAATAAAATGGGTATAGAAGGAAACTACCTCAACATAATAAAGGCCATATATGACAAACCCACAGCTAATATCATCCTCAATGGTGAAAAACTGAAAGCTATCCTTCTAAGAACAGGAACCAACCCCACTTTCACCACTCCTATTTAACATAGTATTGGAAGTCCTAGCCAGAGCAATAAGACAAGAAAAAGAAATAAAAGGGATCCAAATTGGAAAGGAAGAAGTGAAACCGTCACTATTTGCAGAGGACATGATTTTATATATAGAAAACCCTAAAGAACCCACCAAGCAACTTTTAGGAATAATAAATGAATACGGTAAAGTTGCAGGATACCAAATCAACATAAAAAAAATCAGTTGTGTTTCTATACACTAACAACAAAGCAGCAGAAAGAGAAATTAAGAATACAACCCCATTTACAATTGCAACAAAAAGAGTAAAATACCTAGGAACAAACTTAACCAAAGAGGTGAAAGATCTGTACACTGAAAACTACAAAACATTGTTGAAAGCAATTGAAGAAGACACAAAGAAATGGAAAGATATTCCATGCTCTTGGATTGGAAGAATTAACATAGTTAAGATGTCCATACTTCCTAAAGCAATCTATAGATTCAATGCAATCCATATCAAAGTTCCAACAATGTTTTTCACAGAAATAGAACAAAGAATCCTAAAATGTATATGGAACAACAAAAGACCCCGAATAGCCAAAGTGATCCTGAGAAAAAAGAACAAAGCTGGAGGTATCATACTCCCTGATTTCAAAATATAGTACAAAACTATAGTAATCAAAACAGCATGGTACTGGCACAAAAACAGACACACAGATCAATGGAATAAAATCAAGACCCCAGAAATAAACCAACACATCTATGAACAGCTAATTTTCAACAAAGGAGCCAAGAACATACAATGGAGAAAGGAAAGTCTCTTCAACAAATGGTGTTGGGAAAACTGGATAGCCACATGCCAAAAAATGAAAGTAGACCATTATCTTATACCATACACAAAAATTAACTCAAAATAGATTGAAGACTTGAATGTAAGACCTGAAACTATGAAACTTCTAGAAGAAAATATAGGACGTACGCTCTTTGACATTGGTCTTACCAACATATTTTCAAGTACCACGTGTGACTGGGCAATAGAAACAATAGAAAAAATAAACAAATGGGACTACATCAAACCAAAAAGCTTCTGCACAGCAAAGGAAACCATCAACAAAACAAAAAGACAACCAAACAATTGGGAGAAGATATTTGCAAACCATATCTGATAAGGGGTTAATCTCCAAAATATATAGAGAACACATACATCTCAACAACAAAAAAACTAACAACCCAGTTTAAAAATGGGCAAAAGACCTGAACAGATATTTCTCCAAAGAAGATATACAGATGGCCAACAGGCACATGAAAAGATGTTCAACATCACTAACTTAGGGAAATGCAAATCAAAACTACAATGAGATATCACCTCACGCCCATCAGAATGGTTATAATTAACAAGACAGGAACAACAAGTGTTGGACAGCATGTGGAGAGAAGGGAACTCTCATACACTGCTGGTAGCAGTGCAAACTGGTGCAGCTACTATGGAAAACAGTATGGAGATTCCTCAAAAAATTAAGGATAGAACTACCATACGGTCTAGCTATTCCACTGCTGGGTATTTATCCAAAGAACATGGAAACACGAATGCATAAAGATACACACACCCTGGTGTTCATTGCAGCATTATTCACAATAGCCAAGACTTGGAAGCAACCTAAGTGCCCATCAAGGGACGAATGGCTAAAGAAGATGTGGTATATATACACAATGGAATACTACTCAGCCATAAGAAACGATGAAATCCAGCCATTTGTGACAACATGGATGAACACTGAGGGTATTATACTAAGTGAAATAAGTCAGAGGGACAAGGTCAAATACTGTATGATCTCACTCATAAGTAGAAGATAAAAACAGCAACAAACAAACACATAGAGATAGATATTGTACTGGTGGTTACCAGAGGCGTGGAGGGGAGGCAGAAGGGCGAAAGGGGTGATTAGGCATATGCGTGTGGTGATGGATCGTAATTATTATTTGGGTGGTGAACATGATGTAGCCTATACAGAAATAGAAGTATAATGATGTACACCTGAACTTTATACAATGTTACAAACTAATAGTACCACAATAAAAATATTGTTACACATTCAGTTGCTTTAAATATAATCCAAATAAACAATAAAAAAAAAAAAAGATGAGGTCATCATGGATTATCTGTGTGGGCCCTAAATCCAATGGCAAATATCCTTAAAAAAGACACAGAGAGAAGAGACACACAGAGAGAAGAGCAGAAGGCATGTGAAGAGAGAGGCAGAGATGGGAGTTATGCAGCCACAAGCCAAGGAGTGCCTGGAGCTGCCAAGAGGCTGAAAGAGGCAAGGAAGGATTCTCCCTTAGAGCCTTCAGAGGGCACCACCCTGCTGGCACCTTGATTTTGGACTTCTAGCCTCCAGAACTGTGAGAGAATAAGTTTTTGTTGTTTTAAGCCACCAAGATTGTGGCAATCTGTTATGGCAGCCCTAGGAAACTAAGACAGGTGGATATTATTTTGGTGTTTGCATGATCACCAGGAGAAGGAAGTCTGAATTGTGGCAGAACATCTGGATCTGTAATGTCAGAACCACCCAGATCTGTGTGGACATTTTCAAGTAGAATTGGCTATGCTCCATACCACAGCCTTTCCAGATTACAGGAGAAAGTTAAGATCATCTGAGGAGACTCCCCATTCTACAAATAGTAAAGGTTACTCTTCACGCCTCTATAATGTCCCCCCTGTCCCCACCCCCAAACACACACAATATTCATCAGGGGAGCCTAAAATAGAAGCGTCTTATGAATCTGAGCTCGACTTGAGATACTGTACCTTCAAATTCCATGCTGCTGGTGGGCATCCAAAACTTAACAAAATCCCCTAAGGTCCTATGAGCCAGAGAGATGTTTACATTCCCTATCACACTTGTGATCTCAGACAGGCCAAGACTTATGTGGATGAGGTTCTAGTACCAGTTCATCTCTCATTCCTGCTCAGGGCAAATGCCATGTTTCTTTTGCCTACCAGTGGCTTTTTCAAGAAGTTCCATGAATGGGTGTCACTCTCTTTGTCTCAAATCAGGCTCACTAGCAGAAATGACTTTCTAACCCACATTTTCTCTAAATTTTCTATTTTATCCTGAATCACCATTCACTTTCTTCATAGCATTTAATACAATGTCTAACTGTAAACGTGCCTGTTAATTTGTATATTGATTGACCATTTTCCTCACTAGACAAGAATCTCCTCGAGGGCAGTGACCATGACTATTTAGTCCATCACTAGTATGGTGCTATGTACATAGTAAAGGTTAAATATTTTCTTGATTATTTGTTGAATTTAAGGCTTTTAATCTCCATTACTAGGTATGAACTTTTTAATGGTGATGTATTTCATCCCTGAGAGAAGAAGGAATACATTGCAAAGCTATGAGACCAGGGGACCCATTTCCTGGTGTATTTATTACCTTTGAACAATTATATTTGGTTTAAGGTGCATATGTTTTCCCAAAACATACGTAAAGATTACATAGTAACGAATGAGGGACACAAAGTACAAGGAGATGGAGTCCTGCCCTGAGATAGCTTATAACCTAGTGAAGGAGGCAGATATATGTAGTAGAAATACATGAAGGTAGAATGAGATTAGTGCCTTGAGAGCAGAGCAGTGAGAGAACAAGCCAAACTGGGAGAAGGAGAAATCCAGGAGGGCTTCACAGGAGAAGCTGCTTTTGAAATAGAACTGAAAGATAGAAAAAATTTGGCAGGTAGAAAGAGAGTAGGGGAAAGAAGGAAGAGACAGGAAATGTCAGGGGATGCAATAGCATAAGCCACAAAGGACAGACACCAAACTTTGAAAGGTTTGTTAATGAACAACATGGTTTTCTCCATTACAGCCTGAACGTGTCTATTAGCAAATACACAACCTCCACAAAGACTTTGATTATCTAGTCCTAGGTGTTCAGCGATGTCCTCAATCTACTTAACTTTGGGGGGGATGGGAGGTGACAGTGAGAGATATATTTGTATTTCTCTTTTACTGATTCTGTTTTAGACCATATGCTTTAAACTAGAGGAAGGATGCATAGCTTTTCGCTTTTGTAGATTTGAAAGCAGCTTCTAGTTCTTTTCACAAGGCCTCAATCCACGTTTTCTGGACCACATTCCCAGCTGACGGTTATGTGTTTAAGAAATGATGTAAATTTTAACCTTAGTCGGAGATGCACATAATTAGGAAGAAATCCCATCTGTAATCAGACACGTCCATGGTGTGGACATGGCCTTGCTCCCTTTTGATCATATCCATCATGGGAAATAGAGGCTCATTGGCTAGAGAACATTCCACATATCTTCCTGGGAACCTCAAATAGAGTTAGGCCCTAATAAAATGCTCATAACACCCTAGGCCCCGTGGGAAGCACTTTATCCATCTCCAGTCTACAAGGTAAAGCTTTCCATTTAATGTTTAGATACAAAGAATTTGAGTTGAAAACTTAGCAGATAGTTCAGCAACATTATGTCCTCTTTTATAACAAATGAGATATAAGCAAATAAATAAAGTTGAATCTTCATTTAGAAATAGAAATTCTTAAGAAGGGAACCATATAAACTGAAAGAAACATATGATTTGCAGTGTGCTGGCTTCCTGAGAAACAGAACTAACTCACCAAAGAATACAGAAGTTACCACTTTCAGCCAACAGGAAATGATACTTAACATGCTAATTTTTTTGACCATCCTTATTGAACAAGTTGATCTCTAATAAAACAGTGAAATAGGGTAATTTTTGTTCTTAGGGCACTAAATTTTCTACTAAAGCCCCAACTATTACTTATTCTTCTAATCTCTCTGCCCATTCTATTCCCTAACAAAGCTTATTTTTTCCTGTGTCCCAATTTCTCTCAGCAACATATCACACAAGCCAAAAAAATTCCAAACTATTCCTTTATACTCTAAGTCATCTTTCACCTCCTCCAAGAATTTTCCATTATTCCTCCCAAAAAGTAATTGTCTTTCCCAAGCTCATAGTTGTACCACTTTTATTTCACCTCATTTCAAGGTTTGATTGTAGTTCTTAATGAACTCCTTCCTCTCCGTAACAAAATATAGACACCCAGCGCAGGAACTACGTCTAATTCTTTTCAGTTTCCCCCACAGTTCTTAGCAAGACTGTTGTCTACATGGTTCATTGAAAGAATGAATGATGTCATGGACAGTTGGGTTTGCCTGCCTCCTCAGACTCCACTTCTGCCTTCCTCAAAGCCCATCATTTCCATTTCAGGATCTATGTCATTCTGAAGAAGTTGACCCCATGTCTCAACTCCAAAGATGGGATTCTAAACTTGGGGGCAGGTAACCTGAGCAGTACATTTCACCCGCATCTCAGACCTAATCACAATAACTGGTTCAAGATGGACATATGACCTAAGACGGTCCCATCAGAAAGAATTTCAGGACTCTTTCTGGGAATTCTGGGCAAAGGCAAATTCTCTTGTTGTAGAGAGTGGAGTGTGTATATCTGAGACTTAGACGTGTTGAGGTCATTTTCCTACCATAACAGAAGTCAACATATATTAAGCTCATGATGCTGATACCGCTTGGCTACAGACGTTTCGGTATCTGGTGTAGGAAATATGTTCTAACAGGAAAGAAAACAGGAGGCAAAATCCCAAATTTTGAACCCATCAAAGTTCGGTAAAAAATTTAAATTAGAGTTCCATCTAGTTTGCATTAATAAAAATGCCATTATTTCCTCATCTGTAATATGAGACCAATAATGAGATAAATTATGTAAAGCACCCAGCACAGGGCTGGACATGGAGCGGCCACTCCATAAATCTCAATAGTTTCCCCTTCTTTTCCTCCTTATCTAGAAGTCTTTTTCTTAAAAACATAAAACTGATATATATCAATAACCAAAAATTCTTGTGATAACATGTTTGAATAATTCAGGATAAAGATGAATAATACTCACGAAAGAAACTACATTTTCCAATTTTCATGAAGATAAAACTAACCCAACTCAGCACTCATTGAGTTTTCTGAAAGTCCTAATGCTTGAGGCACAGATTAATGGGAAGCCACTGCAAAGAACAGAACAGCTTACATCCTGTTTCTACACGTCATAGTAACAAACCATGGTGTAAGTGTGCTTGCCACACAAATGACAGATCAAAACACAAAGAAAAATAAACTCTTAATTTCTTAAACCAGATCTTTACAGTAAAAAAAAGTTCATTGGAAAATGAAGATAATGTAAAGGAAGAAACTCCAATTTGATTTATTCAAGTTTATTTGGATAAATTCAAGTTTGTTTGGCTTCTTTTTGGATTATTCTTTAACTTGAATTGCCCAAGAAGTTGTGTAACCAGCAGTTAGTTACCAAGAGTTCCAAGCTACTAAAAAATTCATTATAAATCTAACATTCTAGACCCTAGCAGACTGTGAGAGTGCGTAGTAACTATTTTCTACCAACTTACCTTTTATTTTGTTACAATGTGAGAAACACCCACTCTTATTCCCAAACTCTTCTAGAGCCTTATAGGAAAATACAGTCCTTTGGCATCAAGTTAAACTGGATAGTTCCATTAGCAAAATTGCAAACTATCACTCTTTTCAGTTACCATGATTAAATATAGTCATTTAAGTGATATAGGAGAAAAATGGCCTGAGCCTGGGTTCCAGCTCTGCCACTTATTGGCTGTGTAAATCTCTTCACTTCAAAGTATTAACCCCTGAACTTTATAGAGAGTAATAACACATGCCCTGCCAAACCCATAGCTCTCAAGAGAGTAAAAAGGAATCCCATCAAACTTTCCCACCAAAATACCTGGCATAAAACCTATCCTTCATTATCTCAGAGAAAAATCTAGGAAAACCGGAGGGGTGGGGGATGATGAAACAAAAGACATACAGAAAATAATAGAAAAACTACTGGCTTTGCAGCCACACAACTGTATTTGCATTCTGGTACTATTACCAATTTGATCTTAAGCAATTTATTTAATCTCTCTGGGTTCAGTGCCCCCATTTATACAATGGAGATTGCACTATCAATATTGCAGGAGTATTAAATGAGATAACAGAGATGTAAAGGGCTCAGTATAGAGGCTTGCATTAGGAGCTTCTTAATAAATGATAGGTGAAATTACACAGAATATCCAAGTAGAGAAATAAGGTTTCAGTCACTTAAATATATAATTAATGGGCATTTTGCACCATGAGTTGGAGGTTCTTCAGCAGCAAGACAGCATATATTGAAGATGGTGTGTATTTAAAGTGATGGAGCAACTGCACATATAGAGTCTGGGAGCTTTCATTAAGTGATAAGGCTCAACGCAGACAAGTGTAACATTGGAACCATGTGGAACACAGAAAAAAAAATTAGAAGAGTCTAGGCAGCAAAAGAGGAAGAGAAATCTAGACAAAACCTAACAGATATGCCTTGGACCTATTAGCTAAGGTTTTTTTTAACAGTTTATCTATAAGAAAGCATTATAAACTAGCATCAGAATCCAATGGTATTGTATCTGAATTTTCTTATATGTAATAACGTTTAACTGAATTGATAACACAATGTCTATATTCATGGCAGGAGCATTATTTGCCCAATTCTTCACCCCTCCCTGTATACACACCCTGTGACATGTGACTTTGCAGTTTCTCTCACCACAGAAGCAGAATGTATTTCCGGCCCCCTGACTTTGTGTTTGGCCAGGTGACTTGCCTTGGCCAATAGACTAAGGTAGAAGTGAGTGTGCTGGTTTTGAGCTTAGACCTCAAGAGGTGGTATTTCTGCATATTCCCCGTGCCTCTGCCATTACCACGAGAAGAGCATGCTGGGCTAGGTCCTGGTCTCAGGAGGAGGATGAAAGACACATAGAGTGGAAATAAACCATCCGGGAGATCCAGCTTCAGTCAGCAGACACCGGATGCGAGAGCAAGCCAAACTGACATCTGCAGAGCCACCCAGCTGAGCCTAGACCAACTGGCTGACCCTCAGCCAATACACAGGTCCATGAAGATAAATGGCTGCCTCTTTATACTACCGAGTCTTGGGATGATTTATTACACAGCATTTTGCTGGCAGCAGCTAACTGAAGGCAATTTTCAAAATGTTGTTCCCATCTGCTCATATATTGCCACCAGAAAGGCAACCATTCTTTGATGGATTTCATGTATCAGGTTTGCTTTTTGGAAAAATGGCCTTTGATTCATGACCTGTTATGTTATCCAGAGAAGCAGAGAAAGGTTGTGTGAGGAGTGAATGGCAGTCTAATTTCTATGGTCCAAACAAAAGCAATATTAAGTTGGCAAAATTGATCACCATATTACCCTTTTTGCCTTTGTTTCTTTCCTACTCTTTAGTGTCTATCTCACCCACCCCCCACAGGCACACATGTGAGTACCCTGAGTCTCTACACTACCAGTAAGAACTCTTGGGTCCTTATTCCCCCACGCATAGGCACCTATTAGGGCGAGCCCCGGGAATATGAAGGTAAACAAGTCACTGTTATCACTCCTCTCTTCCTTGTGTCCCAAAGGCCAGCTAGTGTCTCAGTCCCTCAGTGATGCACCCCCACCACACACACGCTTTTCCTTGAAACTTCTCTCTAGGAGAGATTCTGTCTCACTAGGATGTACCCTTTGGATTCTCAGATTTTACTGCTTAACCATTAACAGACAGCAAGTGAAGAACATAGATCTCAAGGCAGAGTTACAAAGCCGCTAGGAACTCTCAAGTCCTATAGGTGGCTCTTGGACTGAGATTCCCAAGTTGTTGTGAAGTGAACGTATTTATCCTCCCTTTTGGGATATCTGTCATCTACTTTTACCACACACAGAGGACTGAGGTTTCTAAAGTTCTGACACTTCTGGCTGCATTTAATCAAACCTTGAGGCTGTTATTCAGGTAATCAGTGTACTCTTTTATCTAGAGTTGAAAATTTGCATCTCTGGAATACCTAGTTTGCTGGATCCTTCCCTGTTCAAGGATATCTGAACACATCTTGTGAGAAGTATTTAGGGCCAAGAGAAGATACAGGCAGAAGCTGTGCGATGTCAGAGAAAGATTGCCTACAGATAGGAGACTGACATCACGTTTCCTCGCGGTGTTTGAAACAGGCTTAAATTGAGATCAGTAACTTAAACTTGACAGCAGAGGTAGAATTTTTTTTTAAGGACTTGATTTTTAAAAGGAGGAATTAAACTAACAGAATTAATCTGTGATGAAAATTTGAAGACATCAAATAGATTCGTGGAGGCAACCCATTTCCATAAATCACAATTGATAGGTCACATTTAGCCAGCCCACAATTTACCTGCTCTGGACCCCGTGACTTGATTTTTCCAGCACCCAGGTAGCTCAAAGTGTGTTCTTCTGTACTTCAACAGAGGTATAGCTAAGAGAATGCTCACTTTGGTTGTTCATCAAGAAACATTCAGATTGGTGCCACTCAACATTAGTCTGTGAGTTGGCAGCATCAACATCACCAGGGCCCCATCCAGACCAACTGAATCAGGATCTCTGGGGTGAGGCTCAAGTTCTCCAGGTGATTCTTGGCCATATTAAAATTTGAGCACTACTGATTTAGATCACCTTGAGCAAGTCAGCTCTCTGTCCTTGGTGTATCTGGCTACAAAATGCAGAAGTGAACTTGAAATATCTCAGTAGACCCTTGAAGCTCTCTCACCCTGTTATTTTACTCCAAATAATTTCAGTCTCTCCCCTGCTTTGTTTTTTTCATTTTGATTCATGAGTGTTGTAGAGTATAAAGGAAGATTTTGAGAACCACATCATGTGGTGAGCCATCCCCATTCTCACCCTAAAGCACCCAGAATACAATTAGTTATAAAAGACACATTGAATATTTCATTAAGCAGGTATGAAGTTCTGAAACTCAGGAGGAAAATAAATTCATCCTGTTATATACACAAATAAATATCAAAGATCATTGTGTAAGCAGAACAAAAATACTTGCCTATTACTCCGTCCAGAAATAATGACCATCACAATAACAAAAAGCATCCCTAGTACCCAGATTGTGGGCTTTAAATACAATTTCTCACTTAAGGAACCAGAGCTGCCTGCTGGAGAAAAGTGAGGGAGAGGAGAGAATTCTAGATTTTAAAAGATGTAATAAACAAATCAACAAAAGCAATATCTAAGCCTTGTTGGGAACCCAACTCAAGAAACCAACTGAAAAAAAAATGTGACGCAATCAGGAAAATTTGAAGTTACTGGCTATTTGATGATATTAAAGAATTGTTTTGGGCAAGATAATAGTATTATAATTATATTTTTTTAAAAAAGAATCCTTATCTTTTAGAGATATATCAAAATATTTATGGATAAAGTGATGTTATATCTGGGGTTTTCTTCAAAATGATCCAGTTGTAGGGGTTGGGGGGAGGTGGAATAGATCAAACCAGAGCAGCTCTGAGTCAAATTGCCATAGCTGGGAAATGGATACACGGGGTTCATTGCTCCCTGCTATGCTGTGTATTTCAAATATTCCATAATGACATTTTTAACTAGTAATCTGAAACGAAAAGAATAAGGGCAGGAAACATTTTCTAAAAAGGACAAACAATGGTGAAAGATAGATATACTTTCATTTTCTATTACGAAGAGTGAATATGATTAAATTCAATGCCTCCAAAGGAAACATTGCCGGTGGGGCTCCCTCCAGATCACCAAGTGCTGTTGGTTTCTCTATAGAACCGGCCTTGTTTCACCCTCCGCAGAGAGGGCTTTGTGCATCCACGCTGTGAAACAAATGCTGAGAGAATGCTTAGTGCAGGCGTGCTGGGCACCCAGCAGGCGTTCAACGACTGTTCACTTAATAAAAAAGACTCCAAGTGAAAGAAAGAGAGGCCAGCTGACAAACAACAGACACACTTCAGTTCTGCTTCTAAGCTACCTTCTCTTGCATTCAATCCCCAAGTCGCCTTGCTCTTAAGTATTTACCATGCCCACTGGGAGTTACTTGTGATTGTCAGATCTTTATCCTTGGCCGGAAACAGCTAGTTCAAGACTGCCCTTTACAGATACTCCTTGTATACGTGCCTTTAATGAATTGTGTTGACAAGGTAAAGTGACCTTGCCATCAATGGTTTTCAAATAAATGAAAATTAAAACAACAAGATCCTTTTCATCTATAAAATTAGTGAAGTAAAATTCTGCGACAATCTTCAATGCTGGCAAAGATGAGGTGACACTGCTCATTAGAGTTGAAATTGAGATCACATTCCTAGAAATCAATTTGGCAATGTATGGTGAGTTCATGACTAGCAATCACACTCTTTAAGGCAGTAATCCCTCTCCTAGGAATTACTAAGAGCAATACCAGCAATATGTACAAAATATACACACTAGATGCAAAGAGATTTTTGCACTTAACTGTTAAGTAAATTATGCTATACCCATATGACCTACTATGCCACTAAAATAATGCTTATGAAGAAATATTAAATAAAATAGAAAATTCCTGTGATAAATAAAGAAGGCAAACTGTTTATACACTATGACCTCTACTATGTAATCTGAATATATGTATTTATTGAAAGTGACTACATCGAATATTTAAGTATTTAAGAGTAGTTGCTTTGGGCAGTGGGATTGTGAATTTTATTTCTTTTGTACTTTTTTAATGTTTTCCCAAGTTTATGCAATAATAAGAATGCTCTTTTCATAATCATGAAAACATTTTTAAACTATTAGTTCTAACATTTCTCCACCGTGCAACATTGCCCTACATTTCTTAATTGCCTGATGATAATGACTTTGATGACAGAAATAAAACAACAGCCTTAGATACACTCAGAATAGGTGCTGTGGCTTTTGCATCTATATATAGTTTTCTTTACCTTAGCAAAAAATATAGTTTAGGGCCAGCCCTGGTGGCCTAGTGATTAAGTTCAGTGCGCTCCACTCCGGCAGCCCAGGTTTGCTTCCCGGGTGCGGACCTACACCATCCATCTATCAGGGGCCATGCTGTGATGGCAGCTCACATACAAAATAGAGGAAAATTGGCAACAGATGGTTTAGCTTAGGGTGAATCTTCCTCAGCAAGTAAAAATATATATATAGGTTAATAACACCTCCATCTCAAGGTCCTTTGGATGATGAATGAGACATTATAATATGAAAGGATATTTATAAGCCTTTAAATTCACAGTTTCCTTTGTATGTAAAATATTGAGAAGGTTCGGGTGAGATGCCTGCCAGACCTGAACATGCGTTGTAATCTATGAAGTGTGGTAAAAATGGTAGCCGTTATCATTACTTATTTGAATGCATACTTTAAGCCAGGCATTTGCTCTTTGACAATTTGCTGCTCTGATCCTCTCGCATAATGAAGCCAATGGTTGTGCAAGGAAAGGACCTTGTCTACATGGGATCCTAGCCTGTGCATGGCTCCTTGCTCCCCCTCACCGGTTTCCCGAAGCAACCTGCCTTTCCCAGGAGGGACACTTGCTTTCCTGCAAGCATAGTGTTCCTCTCAGACGTGACATTATTACTCATGTTCCCAGGTCTTACGAGGGCAGTTTTAGCTTTCACTACTCCCTGCAAGCGGCCCCTCCCTTTGTGTCTGTGGAGGAAGAAATGTGTCTTCTTAGTACAAAAACAAATTCAGGAACAACAACAACTCCCTGCCTAATTGGAACACAGACTGCTGTTGGCCCGCTTTCTTGCCAAGTAATTTGTCAGGAGACAGTTTGCAAGAAATGCTGACACAATCGGAGACTAGATTCAGAGCTTGGTTCAATGATAAATTAGTTCTGCACCTAGGTTCAAAAGAAAATGTTGTTTTTCCTCACCATGCTTCAATATGGCCACTTATAAAATTATATCCTTAAATCTTCCAGCAGGCTGTGATGGTTTAAATGAGCTAACTTTTAGATCCAAAGTGTCTTAGAGGTCACACATTACCTAAGAGGTCATACACACTCCAATGTTCTTTTCAATTTAGGAAACTTCTTTCGTGTCCAGACACTTCCAGTGCCATAGAATTCACACTCTGGTTTTTTGAGGCAGTCTGTAGTATTGTTAAACAAAAATAATTGCTGAAAAGTTCTTTTATTGTATTGTACAGAAATCTGCTTCCCTATAACAACCTTGTAACAGTTATAGTTCTGTTCTTGGGAGCTTTAGAATGTAAATATTCTTCCTTTCTAAATGATATTTCTTCATCAATTGAATATTCCTATCTTCTCTCTTTTCTCTCAACCTCTGTACCCTGCCATGTTTTCTCATTCAGGCAGGTAACTAAGGTTTCCAGCATAGTGCAGGATTATAAGCTTTGGCACTGGAGTCCTGCCTTTATCATTTACTAGCTGAGCCATCTTGGGCAAGTTACTTAATTAATATCTCCATATTTTATCTTTCTCATCTGTATATTGGATGTTTATAATGTGACACATCTTATAAAGTTGTACTAAGTGTTTTACTTGAATGCAGATAATCTACATAAAACACATCATAGGACTTGGTATAGAGATTACACTCCATAAATGTTCACCATTGATGAGGGTGATAAAAATGATATGGTTTCTAGTACCTTCTTCATATGGCCAGACTATTTGGACACTCTAGTTTGCCAACGCCCTTCTTAAATTATAAGGCCAGAACTGGAGGCATAAACATGTTAAAGTCAGGAAAACTCAGACTACGGTAGGATGCTTACCACTTGATCTGGATATTAGCTATTGAAATTGAGCAAGTTATTTGATCTCTCTAAGCCTATTGTTTCCTCCTCTAGAAAATGGGGATAATAAGATTATCTGCTTTGTAAGGTTGTTGTGAAAATTTTGGTAATGATACTAAACTAAGGTACTAAATATGTGCAATAGTGGTTCTAAGCACCATATTTAAAAGCACTTAGGATCATCTTGGCAAGCAGGAAACATTCAATATTAGTATGACAGGAGAAGGTCTGGAGGCTCAGGGTGCAGCTGTCTGCCTCTAGAGTGATATTTTCCCCTGGGCACAGAGTCTGAGGTTGCCCCACCCCTGAGAAACCCCAGACAGATCTGACCACATCTCTGCCCGACTCCACTAACAGACCCTTTAACAAGGAGACAAAGGGAAGAAGAGGAGAAGAAGGTCGGGGAAGAATAGGACAGAAAGAGGAAGAGGCTGTGGGAGTGACTGAGAAGTAGGAACACACCAAGTGTGTGGTCACTCTCAGAAAGAGCGAACAGGAGGAGAGCCACCAGCACGAGAAGGGACTTCTCTTATTGTCCTTCATCCAGGTCCAGTCTCTTTGCAAGGGTCTACCATCAATCATTATGATTCATGTGGGGGGCAAAAACCTACAAAATTCACACTGTCACTTGCTTACGAAGAGGCAATGGCATGCAGAACAAAGAACATGAGCTTTGGTATCAGATGCATTTTCGTTTTTTTATAGTTGCATTTTCATGGCACCCATCATTAAATATCTCCATCTGAGTACCAGATTCAGCTGAATCTCTGCTAAGTGTAGCCTTTAATTCATTTGACTAAGATTCTTCTTATAGATTCTTTTTCCATTCATTTGTGAATTCTTTAGCACTGCCAGAAAACTTAAAGGCATCACAGGGGGGAAAAACTATTCCCACTCCCTCTTGGTACTTACAGAAATCTGGAGGATGGGGAAAATTCTCTCCACTGGGAGAGTTTAACCTCAAGCTTTCTTCCTGAGTCTGGATAAACGCTTGCACAAGTATTCTGAGTTCAGAGTTACTGTTGGGCCTGAGACCCTCTGTGCTCTGAATTTTGGAAATTTGCCTATCCCAAATCAGTGATTCTTAATCTATTGACAGATTTGCACCATTTTCCCCCTTCTTATCCCCTAGAGTCCCCAGCCACAGGGGTTAGTGTTAAGTCCCTGTGACAAACTGAAGAGAAGCCATCACTTTTCCTGTGTCAACAGCATGCAGGCCCAAGGGCTTCAGGAGAGAGCAACAAGCGGTCTGGCAGAGGGTCTCAGGCTTCCTTTGAAGCACCCTATTTGGAGCACAAACAGCTGTAGTCTACAGTGGTGTTTTCCTGAGATTCTGATACTTTCTGATTTCCAGAAAAAGAGCAGCAGCTGCCCCTAATCTTTATTCTCTCAGCGCTTCCAATGGTGTTGCAGCCTCCGAGCCTCTACGTTAAATCTCTCCCTGTTTGGAATGGTTTCAGTTTTTTTCATGATACTCTGTTTGATGCATCAGTGCTGGCTGCACAGTAAAATGGCCTGGGAAGCTTTTAGAAAACACTGACGCATGGCTCCCACTTCTGGGAAGCGGCCTAAAGTGTCCATATTTTTAAAATGCTCTCTATGTATTTCCAATGGGCATCCAAGGATGAAAACCACTGTGTCAACCTCAAATTGAATTCCCAACCTCAGGCGTTGGTTTCTTTTCTGTCAGACACTCATCTCACAGTCATTTCAAATCAGGTTTATCAAGTGAGAGAACTTGCTCTATCCTTTCCCTCAATATGTTTTCCCAACACACTGAGGAGAGGCCAGTACAAGCAATTTTCAAACTGGCCCAGGGTTTCTGGGTATCTGGCAGAAGGTACCTGGTAGAAGCAAATGCCAATGCCAATGTGAATATATAAAGAAATAAAAGAATATGTTAAAAGTAAGTGATTAAAAATTGACCAGGCAGTTTGAAAAATAACCTAAATTGTACTTTTGAAAGTGAAAAATATACCAATAGAACCAGCATCTGAAAGGACATATTAGAAAAAGAGAATAAAAATTGGTGAACTGCATAATAGTTATGAAAAAATTGCTCAGAATGTGCACAGAAAGAAAAATAATAACAGCAGACATACTGTATACCTTTCTTAGCACGTTACATAGAATTTCTCTCATAATCCTCACAACAATCCTATGAAGTAAATACTATTGCTTCCCAATTTAAAATGAGGAAACCGAGGCACAGGGAAGTTAAGTAACTCTCCCAAATTCATACATCTAGTAAGAGATAGAGCCATAATATTCAACCCAGAGAGTCTGACTTCAGTTCTGTTTTTCAACAACTATGCAATGTTCTTATCAAGAAAGTGAAATCACAAAAGAGAAGTGACATGGAGTTAAATTTGTTCCAGAATAGACAATAAAGAGAGCAAATTAAAGGCAATTTTTTGACAGATAATGCCTGAGAATTTTCCAGAATTGATGAAAAAAATCAATCATCAGACTCAGTAAGGTCAAAAAATTTTGTATAAGAGAATAATAACATCTAATTTATTGGAATAAAATAAAGACAATACCAAAATACTAGGTAACAATATTGTATAACTTGAGAGAAGGTTCTCTGTTCTCTAAGATCTGGGTAAGATCTAAGACATTGTTTAACTTCAGGGTTCTTAAACTAATATGGACACTCCTATTTCTTTGAAAACACTAAAAGAGTGAAAATAGAATGTATATCTTTCAAACTGGTAAAGGGGAAAAAATGAAATGAAGAAAAAGCAAATACAATTGATTCAAAAGAAAAAGAAACAAGGAAGGAAGGAGGGAGGAAAGAAGGGAAAAATGAGGCCTGTAAAGAAGTACATAAGTAGAAAGTAAAAATTTAAAAGGTAGAAATAGATGCACGTTTCATTAGTAATTCATTTAAGTGGACCAAACTCTACAGTTAAAAAAGATTACCAGACTTTGTCTAAAAATCCATTAGAAGTCCATTATTTAGACATATCTTAAATAAGAGAACCTAGAATGTTGAAAGAGAAAAATATTAAAAAGCTATACCAGGCAAACACTAACAAAAAAAAACAGAAAGAAGGAAGAAAGAAATTGATATATCTATATTGTCATTATTACAAAACAGTCCTTAAGTTATGTCAAATAAATGCTGTAATAGAAATAGATACAGTCTATTGTGAGGGAAAAGGGAGCAGCACCCGATTCTTCCAAGAAAGGTTAAGAGAAAAATTGAAAGAAATTGAAGGAAGAAAAGGAAATAAACATTTGGCCAATACTTGTTGAGCAGCTGCCTATTCCTGGCCCTACCCTAGGGGATTTGTTTGCATTCTATCCTTGTAATCCTCGTGACAACTCTCTACAATATGAATTATTACCGTCAGGTTAAGTAGGTTGCCTAAGGGCTCATATGTGGCTGAGTAGGAAATTAATCCAATTCTGTCAAAGCAGAAAACTCATTATATGAAAATCATGCCTTAAGGACTTGTGTGTAGAGCTGACAGATAAAGTACAGGATACTGAGTTAGATTTAAAATCCAGAAAAGCAACAAATAATTATTTTTGTATAAGTATCCCATGCAATATTTAGGACTTGCTTATACTAAAAAAAATTTATCATTTATCTGAAATTCAAATTTAACTGGGAGTCCTGTATTTTTGTTTTCTAAATCTAATTCTAAGGTAGGGGGTGAAATAAAAGGGAGACGGAGTTGAGCTGAGATATATGATAGCTCTTATCAAAGGTCTCCCCTTGGGTCACAAAGCAAATCTCGCCTCCGTTCCTCTAGCAACAACACATTCAAACATACAAGCAAAATAATTGTTATTTATTTATATTTATTATTACTATTATACCACAAAGCAATATATAATATGAGGTTGAAGAAGGAAAGAGACTCAGGAAAAATATTGATACATTTTCTTTCTGCCATATTCCATTTGGAGCACTTGGAAGACTTGTTTTTTCTTGCTAAATCACAAGTGAATCTTGAGATTTATAGTTCCTAAATCTTCAAATGGAGCTCCTAGGAGTATATTCACTATAACAATGGCCCACCACAACGACATAGTTGTGGTCCATTATCATGGAGTCCCCATTTGCTTTGTAATATAAGCTGAGGGTACAAACTCTGGACTGGAAGAATGAAGCAGTGAAGCTGGGTTATTCCGAGATTTCCTGGGGCAGGTGGGTTTTAAACTAAGTTTCATGGGAGAGGAGGAACATAGGTTATACTCCTCTAAAAGAGAGAATATTGCCTGGTGGGCTATATCCATAGAAATTTGTAGCAGCTGGGTATACAGTATAAATTAACGTATAAATTATATGACCATTTTAATTTGAATGAAAAATATCATTTGTGATATTCAATTTTAAATATAAAATCATGCAGATACACATGTGCCAGTTACCCGTGCATACTTGTATTTTTCCTGCACATTTGGAGAATGGGAGATTCTAATCAAAAATTTCTTTTAACGGAGAGCTTAGCAGCAGCATAGCATGTGGTTGGAGAGGCTCAGAGCAGAACATCTCCTGCCATATGCTCCAGCCCATCTTTCCACCCTCAAGTCACAGATGGAGACAATCTGACATGCGGGTGGTAGGCGATCTTTGTTTGCAGCTGGGACATTGTGTTAAGCCTTGCTGAAAGAGGAGTCTATTAGAAGGGAATTGGGTGCCGAGGCTGGACATACACAGCCCCCCCAGATGCTATAGTACTGAATGCCAGTTTCCACAATCACCTCGAACTCTAATATTTCAAAAAGTCAAACTGCAATAAAACTACACTTTGCACTGTTTATTCTGATCATATACTCTTTCTTTGATGATTCAGAAGGCAACCCAAGGAGCTTCTTATGCCCCCAAGCCATCAATTCAATAATTTATTAAAATTGAGGCATAGAGTTTAGTGAAAAGAATGTGGGGCTTACCACCAGCTCTACCGCAATCTGGGTAACTGACAAGTATCCAACCACTCTGAGCTTCAGTTTAGCTAGCAAGAGTTATCCTTTAAGGAATAATGAAAGGAAGCACAGACTAACTATTAGAGAGGCTCCTTAGTCTCTCAAGCTCCAGTTCCCACCATACAGGATCAGAGAAGCAAATGGTATGAGGCACCATCCTGATTCTCTGTCGTGCTCAGAAATTGGTGGTTTATTTAAAATAAATAAATGAATCCCTGCTAAAATATAACACGGCAAAATTTATATTTACACATATTTAACTATTACACGCATTTACAATTTTTTATATTAACAATTTACACACACAATTATTCCGAATGTAAAATACATTTTTAAAAATCCAAGTTGATTTGGCATTTCTGGCTACTTATAATCAAGACCAGGAGTTTGCAAACTACAGCCCAAGGGACAAATCCCACCTGCCGACTAATTTTATAAGTAAAGTTTTATTGGAACACAGCCACACGCATCTGTTCACATATGAGCTATGGCTGCTTTCCTGCTACAACGGCGCTTGAGTAGTCATGATAGGGCCTGTGTGGCCTACAAAACTCAAAATATTTATTCTCCATTTTTTTACAAGAAAAGTTTTTTGCCAGTCTCTGATTATAGATCAAAGGATTTTTTCCCGTTGCAAACAAAGTTGAAGGCAATCCATTTAGAGTGATGGGCAGGAATTCATTCACGGGCCCCAATGAGGCCAAAAGCATGGCTCAACAAGGTGACAGCACAGCAGACTGGAAGCTTTTGTAGTTAGAAGTCAGCTAGATCTGGCTTCAAATCCCACCTTATGTAGATAATATGCTTGTGAGATTGTTGGGACGATTCAAGTTTAGCATGATGTCAGACACAGTAAGTTCAGCAAATGTTCAATCTCTCCTTTTAAATAAATATTTCAATAAATACCAGCTTTTCCCCTGTACTCTGTGTTATTTCAGAAGTGAGAAACAGAAAAGGCAACATCTCAGATGCAGTTACTCTGATAAAATGAGACAAAACAAGGCCCCTGTGTAATTTTGTCTAAGCACAGACAAAAACAAGGTCACTGGGCCACCCATAAAACACCAAATACCCCCTTTCTAAAACTAATGACTGCCATTTCTTCACTGAATCGTAAAATTGTCTGTGCTTTCTGATAGCATCCAGCACAAAGCAAACCACACTTGCTTAGACCATCCCCTGAATCACCCCAGCAAAGCCCAATCGTATAAGAGATTGTTTCTAACACCATCTTACTGAAGTGCCCCACAGTCCCCATGATATGTGCTGTCCCTCCCTGCAGTGAGTAATATACCCAGTTGCTCAACTACAGGTGTCCCTGTGGTCTTTGGCTGAAAGTCATTGACAGATGGAACAGTGAGATGGGAATAGTTTCCATTTGTTTTATTTGTGGGTATTATAACAACTATAAACTGTACAATGGTGGTAGGAGGGAAGAAGGGTAATAATTATTGAATATTACAAATGTCCTAGGCATTTTTCACATGTTATTTCTTTTGATCTTCATAATTCTTATTTGAATTAGATACTGTGATCTCCCTTTCACTGACACAAGAAGCTGAGGCTTGTTGGAGCTGACCAAGTTCTGGGACATGGCAGATGTTTGCCACTTAGAAGTTTACAATAGCTGAGAGAATCACCACTTTTTAAATAAAGAAAACCTAGCTAATAAGGAATAAAGCCTGTATCTCCCCCTGCAGTAGCTTTTCTTGTGTGTATGCACAGTGCTGGGCACCAGGGCCAGCATGCAGATTGTCCCTCTGAATGTCTTAGAAACTTCTCTATTCCTCCTTCTCTTAGATTTAAGCCCTCAGAGCAGCTATTAGTTATGTCCCTGCTATTAGTACTTAAAATACAAGGTTAGGAATGTAGGATGAGAAAGAACCAGCCACCTAACCACAAGCCTTCATAATCACCCAAGGAGATCTGTCAAACCACTGAGGCCCAGAGCCCCATCTCATAACACTGGATCAGAATCTACAGGTAGACCTTGAAATTGGTTCTCTCAATAAGTTGTTAGGTGATTCTGATACAGACCTACCTTGAGAATCACTGCCTTAATGTAAGCGAGTGTCAGATTCCTGGTCATCCATCCAAACTTCATCCACACATCAAGTCCCAACCTTCTGACCTCCCCACCTTCACTGACCTCTTTCATGTCTAAATCACCCCAGTGCTCAAGACACCACATCATGCAACTCATGCCTGAGTATGGTGGCTGCTGGAGAAGGTTCAGGACTTGAAGAGAAAATTCACTCTCCTGGTCCGCAAGAGTATCCAGATGACCTTAAGCCTTGATTTCGTCATTTGCAATGTAAAGGAAAAATGGTCACAAAGCTTTTTTGTGTAATCCAATTCACCGTGTTCTTCCGGGAAGCAATTAGCATTCTTGATAAAAAGCTCTAAATTTTTTCTAATAAGCCTTAGTGGTATTAAGATCTGTTCTAGAAAACTAGCTACCTATTTAATTATTTGGCTAATGACTTTTACTCAACATTCTTTTTCCTTTTATGCATCTAATAAAGATTATCTAACCACTCGTGTTCTGTAAATGTCTCTGCCAAGAGCAAAGTCTTAGAGTTGGCCTATTTCAGATCTTTTCCCATGAAGAAAATTTGACATTAAACTTTCAAGTTCTCTTAATTAAATTTTCTGAAAAAAATTAATAGTAAAATGATGATTATTATGCCTATCTCCTCCTTATAAGCCATAAAACATTCGACAAATATAGATTCTCATGACTTTTGCTCTTTGCCATTGTTTTACATGGATAAATTGCATCTTTCCAACTACATTATTGTCTCCTGGAAAGCAGGGGTCATAAACATCTTTGAATATTTCTATATGTTGCTCTATCTATCTATAATAGCATAAAGAGTGAAGTAGGTATAATAGTCCCTATATTACTGTTAAAAGTTTTTTCTTGAAAATTCAATTAAGAGAACCTAAAAAGTTTTATGTCAAATTTGCTCCGTGGGAAGAGATCTAAAACAGGCCAATTCAATAATTTTGCTCTTGGTAGAGATGGTTATAGATAGATTATATGTAAATGAAGTACTGAGAGAGAGAGAAAAAGAGAGAGAGAAATGGAGTATTGAGAGAGAGAGAATCCATGAATGTGACAACTGTTTTACTTTTTTCTCTAATTCTTGCATATCATGTCCAGATCCCAACTAAAGCTTTTCTAAGTGAGGATCTTGCATAGAATAAAGTCTGTGCTGGACATGGTCACAAGGAGATTACAACCTAGGGAAAAGACCTGCACTAAAATACTCTCAGGTACCAGGCAGTGTATGATGAACCACAGGAGTGCCAGAGCACCAGGAGTGAAATCATAAGAAATATATACACTGGTCTCTGCCTCTGGTTTCTGGCACAGAGCTCCTAAAGCCTTGTAATTTCCTACGTGATAAGAGCACTAGGAGCATCCTTTGTTCAAATAAGATGACTCTGGGTCAGTTCCCGGATGGCTCCTGGATGGCGACTGCTCACCAGAAAGACTAAGCCATGATTAGAAGCTTGACATTTTCAGCCCCACCCCGCCCCCATCCTCCAGAGAGGGGAGAGGGGCTGGAAATGGAGTTAATAATTGATCATGCCTACGTGAGAAAGCCTCCATAAAAGCCCAAGGATAGGGGGTTCGGAGAGCTTCCAGGTCGGGGAGCACATCCACACCGTGAGAGTGACACACCCCAACTCCACAGGGAGAGAAGCTCCTGCGCTCAGGGACCTTCCCAGACCTTGTGCTACATATCTCTTCATTTGACTGTTCATCTGTCTCCTTTATCATATCCTTTAATAAACCAGTAAACGTTAAGGAAATGTTTCCCTGAGTTCTGTGAGCCACTCTAGCAAATTAATCAAACCTGAGGAGGGGGTTGTGGGAACCTCCAATTTATAGCCAAATTGGACAGAAGTGAGTAACCTGAGAACCTACTACTTGCGATTGGCATCTGCAGTGGGTTGGGGGGGGCAGTCTCGTGGAACTGAGCACTTAACCTATAGGATCTGATACAATTTCCAGGTAGATAGTGCCAGAATTGAATTAAATTGTAAGACAACCAGCTCATGTCCTGGAGAATTGCTTGGTGTGGGAGGAGAGGGGGGTGGGAGGATGGGGGAGGACAGACCTCCACACAATTGGTGACCAGAAGTGTCAAAAGTGTTCTGTGTGAGTAGTAAAGGAGACATATATAGGAGCCAAAAACTGGGTGGTTTTTCTAACACACGAAGCGACACAGAGAGAGAACGATTCCATCTGTCAGTATCAGTGAAGCCCCTCCGACGTGGTCACTGTGCTGGGTCTAATGACCACAGAGGAAAATGAGGTGGTAGCATTCTAGGCTTGGATCCCAATACCCCAAAGAAGATAATGTGCGGTGTGCATTTGGGGAAAGATGAGATGTCTTAACAATTTATACAGGGAAAACAGGTTGGAGAATAGTGGGAGATAATTAAAGAAAGGTAGACAGTCAGGTCTTCTCAGACTAGACCCCAATATTTCCAAGCCAGAGATAGCTGGAAGCCAGAATAGACAAGCAATTTATTTTTTCATGTGACTCTAAGAATAGAAACAAGAATTTGTCTTTACATAATAGAACAGATGTGATTCTGTTTCTGTGAAAGACCCAAAATAGTCAAATTTAAAGAGACAGAAAGTAGAATGGTGGTTAATGCTGGAGTAAGGAGGAATGAGTTATTGTTTAAGGGGTACAGAGTTTCAATTTGGGATGAGGAAAAAGTTCTGGAGATGGATAGTGGTGATGGTTACACAATAATGTGAATGTACTTAATACCACTGAACTGTGCACTTAAAAATGGTTAAAATGGTAAATTTTATGTTATGTATACTTTACCAAAATTAAAAAAAAGAAACAGAAAGACAATTTGTCTTTAGGGCACACCATTCCTTTAGTCAAGAAAGGATAATTTTGGTGAGCCGTTTCATAGTATAAATGGAAGGTAAGCGCCACTGTGAGTATTGAATATGCTTCTGACCTAGATGGATCACATTTCTGTTTAGTGGGCCTTGCTCTTCAGAGAAGATGATGATATGAAATTATTTTTGACATCTCCTAACTGGGGCTTAACATAGCAAGAGGAAAACCAAAATCTGTGGATGTGAAGGTAAGGAGGAGAGAAGACCTCTGCCCAGGAATGATGAGTAAGCCCCAACAGAATGGCCTCAAACCAAGGCGATTGAGAGGTGGCTGATGGGAACCTCCAGGAAGAAGTACTGATGCCCCTAGTAGGTGATCTTTAACTTTGAGTTTTCCGTTTCCCTCTACAACACTGTAACTTTTTAAGTTGTCGTCAAGCCTTCAATATAGTTCACAGGCCAACAAACTACATTACTGCCCATGAACCAGCCACTTGTTTTTGTAAATGAAGTTTTTATCTGATCACAGCAACACCTATTCGTTTATCTGTTATCTATGGCTGCTTTCACACTATCACTGTAGAGTTGAGTAGTTACAACTGAGATTCATGCCACAAAACCCAAAATATTGATTATCTGGTCCTTTAAGAAAAAGGTTGCCAAAAAAAAATTTTACAAATTCAAGTTAGTTGTGTTTAAAAGGGAACCAGAGGGGCCCTGTCTACCTTAGGGACTACAGCTGACGAGACAGGTGCAGAGGTGATCTGCAGATAGGTCTGAGGGCAGCAGTCAGAATGAGGGGCACCCACTGTCTCGGATTTGTAGAACATGTAAGCCCTGCACGGGCGGAGTCTCAGAAATCCTTTGGAAGGGCACTGAGCTTCCTGCCATCACTTAAGTGAGACCTTGGACCATAAACATAATTGGGTTACATATTTGAGGTTCCACTTGTGAAGGCTTTGGTCTTTAGATTATATCTGGGACTAATCTCAATCCCTAAGGAGATCCAGGAATATGACCTCAGCACAACCTCTAAACGGTTGAACAAATGGTGCTATTTAATGCAGAGTGATACTACACAGGCACACTCTATAATTACATTCCAAAGAGAATAGCATATTTCCCTAATAGCTTCTGAGGTGGAGAGGGAGTCAAGGGAGGGGAGGAGCTGGGTTGCACTCTTTTAAATAAGGATGTTTCAGGCATAACACCAGATATATACAGAGCTGTGCAGGCTTTTCATTAACATTTCTTAATTTTTTTAAATCTTAAGATTTAAATTTCCCTAGAGAAGTGAATGAACCATAAGCGAGCTATGGTAGACTGAATTTCTCTTTCAGAAAATGAAGTTATTCCTAGAGAGAGAAGAGAGGTACATTTGGATCGCAAGTCATTCCCTGTCCCCATGCAGCTGTGAGCACTCTCTGGCAAATGGTGCTCAGAATTTGGCATCCTCAATTGGAGGTCAGGCTGAACTTCTTTATCAGGGAGCAGAGTTGTACCCTAGTTCTGTTAGATCTGACTTTTGCACTGCCCGGGAAAACCTACCATTGATGCTTAGTGCTCCAACCGGTACAACGGCCTACCTGATCTCAGAGCAGGAAGGGCTCAGACGCTGAGAGTGCTGCTGCCCAAAACTTCACTCTCCAGTCACCCCAACCCAGAGACTAGGGGACCAGGAAATCTGTAAGAAGTATTTCTCTCTCCTATGTACATTACGTTCAACAAAATTTACTATTTTTTTAAAAATGACTTAATCCCCAGGAACTGCAATCTTCAGTTGACCAAGTATGTTGAAATCACAGTTACATCCAAAGTTGCAAAGAGAAGCAATCTTTGGACTTAGCAACTACTGTTTCTAGAGAATTTTGGGTTCTAAGCCTTTCAGTATCTACAGCACATAATCTCAATGGTGGTGTCTTCATCTTCTCATTCATTCATATATCCATTCCAAAGATGTTGAGCACTCAGTATGCGAAAAATACTATTCCAGAATGCAAAGATGAAAAAAGCATAGTTCCTGCCCTTAGAGAAATCATATTTTTAGGAAAGAGACTCTATTTGGATTAAGTTTGATTATGATTGTTGTGAATAATACCATTGTCATCAAAAACAAGATGGAACAATAAGAATATTTGACCAATATTTTGACATAACTCATACTAGATTTGAAGACACTTTACAAAGTAATATCTCAGAAATGTTTGACCAATTATGGAATTTTTCTCATGGTTGTTACTTTGAAGAATATCACTGATGTGCTCATATTCCAATCTTCTTTAAAATATTTTTGACACGTTATTTTAGTCATAGTGTGCTAAGATCTCTTAGAGTGCTGGCACAGTGGCTTGCACAGAGTAGACACTCAATAAGGATTTCATAGATCCATTGAATTTTAGAATTGGAAAGCATTTTTAAAAATCAGCTAGTCCCGTGGTCCATAATCTTAATTGGCTTTTGGATCACTTTGAAAATCTGATGAAATTCGTGGACTTTTTTCCCATTGAAAAAGCACATATTTAGGGGCCGGCCCGTGGTGTAGCGGTTAAGTGTGCACGCTCTACTGCTGGCGACCCAGGTTCAGATCCCAGGCGTGCACCGATGTACCGCTTGTCAGGACATACTGTGGCGGCGTCCCACATAAAATGGAGGAAGAAGGGCATGGTGTTAGCTCAGGGCCAGTCTTCCTCAGCAAAAAGAGGAGGATTGGCATAGATGTTAGCTCAGGGCTGATCTTCCTCACACACACACACACACACACACACACAAAAGCACATATTTACATACACAGATTTTGGTATACAATTTTAGGGGATTGGTGGATTACCCTAAATATCATCCATGAACTCCTTTGGGGTCACATGATCTAGCCTACATCTTCCATTTTATAATTGTTGAAAATCATTGCCTAGAACAGGGCTTGAAAAATTATGGCCCTGGGGCCAAATCTGGCTCCTCTCTTTTTTTCATACAGCCTGTGGACTAAGAATGGCCTTTATGTTTTGAAATGGTATACATTTCAAATGGTTATGTAAGTGTCTGCATATTATCTTCAATTTTGCCTCTTGGCCTGCAAACTTAACCTAGTTACTATTTAGTCCTTTATAGAAAAAATTTACCAACCCCTGGCCTAGAATGGTTAGAAAATATTGTCCAAATCACTCAGCCAATGTGTAACTGTCAATTAAAATATTGACTCATTGATTGATTTAAACACATTAAAAAAGACAAGGAGTTGTAAAGCTGGAGTACTTAATAAACAATTTCTTAGATAAATAATTGTGCAGTTGTGTAGAAAGTTGAAATCCAAAGAATTAAGTGACCCATCCAAAATTATATTACAAATTTGTTAAAGAAGGAAAACTAAGCTCTCACTCATGTTGTGCATTACTGACTTTTTTTTAAACTTTACATTATATTTCATTCCACATATTCGAAATTCAGTACTTCTTGTAAAAAGGAAATAATGGTATAGAAGGAACTTAATGTAAAAATATTTGAATAGATGTTGTTCTTAAATTTTAGTTATGTGATTTTTAAAGATGTTTTCCAATTCCTCCTGTCATGTGATAGAGCAAAAATGGAATGAAAAGAATTACAATAACTATTGTTATATGTGTTATTTTGAATATACTTCTCTTAGAAATTTCAAAGTACCTGATTACTATTGATTATTTTCGTCTGTTGATTAGGGCTACCAGAAAGGTTTCAAACTATATATGATGATATTCCCAGTAATAGAATTTAAAGATTTTCATAATGGAAAAAAAAATAAAACCACTTTAAGCACTTGAATAATACATAAATGCAATACCTAAAGACCTCTGTGATGTTTTTAGCCAGAGTCCCTTTTTTCCTTTTTGACAGTTTATGAAACCATTTTGTCCATATTTAACCACTAATAAAAACTGGGTGTCACCTTCAGAGTGGTGTGTACTACACAGGAAGAATTAAACAATTCTGTGTATAAGGGAGCAGTTGTGGTGAGAGTATATAAGCTTGTTTTTTACAGTAAGACTGCGGATTCTAACTTAGAGCTACATTGGCAAATTCGACACGCTCTTTTTATGCATAACTTTCATTCTTGTGCCCCCCACCCCAGGTCTTCTGCACTTACCTAGAAAAGCCAGAGTTCTCCGAGATTGCTGCAGAGATGGACCACCTGTCTCACTTCCAAAGAGGATTCTCTTCTAATATCAACGCCGCTTGGGTACTTCTACGGTCTGTTTATGCTCACAAGGCCTGGCCGGTTCACCAAACAAAAGGAAGCTGAAGGGCTCTAAGTTCCGCAGAGCATCAACAGCAACCACAAAACCTCAAACCCATTTCAAACACACCAGCATTGAAAAACCAAGCTCTTAAAGATGAACAGTCCAAGTTGCAAAATTGTAGGAAGGCCAACTGTCAGGGAATATTAATTAAGGTTTTATGACTACAAGTCCATTTAAAAAAAATTCATTCAAACAAACTTTTGTAGAGAATGGAAAAAAGACAGTGATATTATCAAAAACAAAAAGGGGAGATAAACTGTATGTTGTGTTTAGGGCAAAAGAATATATATATATATATACATAATATTTTCTCTTAGAAAATTTTCAGAGTTGTTCTGCACTCCACTGGGGACCTGGGACTACTATTCCTATAATGTATTTTGGTGATTAGCTCTGTCACTGACATATAATGTTGACTACAATATGACGCCATAATCAGCTCCCTTAATTAGTTAAGAAAGAGGATATTTAAACCAGAGTCTCTTAGAGTGGAAGAAGAGGGGAGTGCATTTGTCCACAGCCTCACTTTTTTTTTTTCTTGCTGACAAAGATTAGCCCTGACCTAACATCCATGCCAATCCTGTTCTACTTTATATGTGGGTTGCTGCCACAGCATGGCTGACGAGTGGTGTAGGTCCACACCCAGGATCCAAACCCATGAACGCAGGCCCCCGAAGCAGAACACACTGAACCTCTTTACTACACCACGGGGCCGGCCCCCATAGCCTCACTTTTTAGACTCTTAACATTATCTCCAAAAGAAACTATACACATAGTCATAGAGATACACTGCAAGTATTAAAAGAAAAATAAGTTCCTTAAACTGCTCTAACTTGCCTACCATTTTATGCAATACTATAAATTGATATTTTATAAATATTATAATTATCTTATAAATCATATAATAATGTTGTAGAGAAATATGTGAATTAAAAATGCTAATTTATTAAAAATCAGCATTTTAAATATGTTCCAATTTTTAAACTCTAATTTAATATTTCTGCATTTAAAAAAATTATGGGAGCATCAAATTGGTATCATCCCTGGGTTCTCTGTACTTTAAATGTCCTAATTAGAATTATTGGTATTATTGGTAATTTCTGATGATTTCTGGTCTCCTTTACAATGCTGAAAGATTAATATTCTAGGCAAAAATTTTGCAGTTCTGGTTTCTTATTGTTCCAATTTCTCAATCCAAACATAATGTTATAATTGCACCTGACATCGTTTTTTTTTTAGTTTCAAAAGAAGGACTCTACATCTGGAAACTCTTCAATTTCAGCAGGTGTGCATTCTTTATGTTATAGGAGTAAAAATGTCATATGCTTCAAAATAACTCATGCTGGAGGAATTTCAAATTTTAGTAATGGTAGAGAAGACTGTTACAGACAAACTCACCTTCTGAGAACAACTAAAAAAAAATAATCAAATGTAAAACTTATTGATTTAAAGGCTTTAGAAAGCTGGCGAGGAATAAGAACCTGAAGAAATAAAATCCTCAGGACAAGGGAAGTGCAAAAGTGAGCCTGATTTGCAGCTCTCTTTTTTAGTCAAGGTACTGCTGATTTCTAACGGGCCACTGAGAGGCAGAGAAGTTGAGCAGAAAAGGGGCTCAATTCCGAGCTAGGAAGCTCAGAAGTGAAGGACACCTGGTGTGGGGGGCAAAATTAGAGCCCAGGGATCACCAAGGAGGTGGTGCCTTCCCAGTCACCCCAAGCCTTCAGGGGGGACCCCTGCAGGGCTGCACCTTAGGAGAGGATATGAACTAGAATGCTGTGCCATCACAAGGTTGAAGCCCAATTTCAAATCAACTAAATTAGTTAGGTAATTAGATAATTATTAAACAGATTAGGGGATTCTCCACCATCATAACAGCCTCCTGGCTACTGCAAGCAAAGTAATCTTCAAAAGATGATAACACTATCCAGACCAGCAAATAAGCTCTCGAATCTTTTATACACACTGTCCAAATTTCAATAAATAGTAACAGGCATGTCAGAAGATAAAACTAAATAACCAAAACCATGAAAATAAACAGAAAATAGAAACAGATGCACAAGGAGATACAGAATTGAGGGACTTTAAAACAACTAGGGGGCCAGCCCCATAGCATAGAGGTTAAGCCCGACGTGCTCTGCTTCGGCGGCCCAGGGTTTGCAGGTTCGGGTTCTGGGTGTGGACCTACACCATTCGTCAAGCCACACTGTGGCAGCAGCCCACATAGAAAATAGAGGAAGACTGAAACAGATGTGAGCTCAGGGCTAATCTTCCTCAAGCAAAGAAAGAAGATTGGTAACAGATGTTAGCTCAGGGCCAATCTTCCCTACCAAAAAAAAAAATTGTGATTAATAGTTTGAAGAAATAAGATGAAATATAGAGAATTTTATATTTTATACTGGAATCTATCTTTTTAAAATCAAATAGGGGCCGGCCCTGTGGCTTAGCGGTTAAGTGCGTGCTCTCTGATGCTGGCGGCCCAGGTTCGGATCCCGGGCGCACACCGACGCACCGCTTCTCCGGCCATGCTGAGGCCGCGTCCCACATACGGCAACTAGAAGGCTGTGCAACTATGACATACAACTATCTACTGGGGCTTTTGGGGGGAAAATAAATAAATAAATCTTTAAAAAAAAAAATAAAATAAAATAGAAATTCTGAAACCAAAAAGTAAAAATACTAAAATTAAATACTCAATTGATAAAGATTAATAGCAGATCAGACTCAAAAGATGAGAACTAGAATAGGTCAGGAGAAAATAGATTGAAAAATAGAGGAGAAAAAAAGGATAAAAATTACATAAAAGCACACAGAAGTCATACAAGACACAGGGAAAAGGTCTAACATGCCCATAATTTGTGTCCTAGAAAGAGAGAAGAGAAAGAACTAGGCAGAAGCAATATTTAAAGATGTAATAAATGAAAAAATTATATAATTTTAAAAAGACATAGACTCAAGAAGCACTATGAACTCCAAACAGGACAGAAATAAAGAAAATCTACACCTAGAGACATCATAGAAAAATTTCTGAAAACCAAAAACAAAACAAAAAAAATCTTAAAATCAGTTTGAGGGGGAAAAATTACTTTTTTTTTTTTTTTTTGTGAGGAGATCAGCCCTGAGCTAACATCCGCCAATCCTCCTCTTTTTTTGCTGAGGAAGACGGCCCTGGGCTAACATCGGTGCCCATCTTCCTCCACTTTATATGGGACGCCGCCACAGCATGGCTTACCAAGCAGTACTTCGGTGCGCGCCCAGGATCCGAACCAGCGAACCCCGGGCCGCCGCAGCGGAGCGCGCGCACTTAACCGCTTGCGCCACCGGGCCGGCCCCCGAAAAATTACTTTTAAATGAACAATAATAAGAGTAAAGACAAACTTAAAAATAACAATGGAACCCAAAGGAAATGAAAGAACATCTTCAAAATGATGAAAGAAATCACTGCCAACTTAGAATTCTCTATCCAATGAATATCGTAATTATCTTGAAGACAAAAATAACATTTTCAGACAAAATTATAATTTGTAACTTGCAGACATAAACTAAGGGAACTAGTAAAAGGAGTTGTTCAGGAAGAGCAAAAGTATATCCAAGGGGCCAGCCCTGTGGCACAAGCAGTTAAATGCATGCACTCCGCTGCAGTGGCCTGGGTTTCGCCGGTTCGTATCCCAGGCACGCACCGACGCACTGCTTGGCGAGCCATGCTGTGGTGGCGTCCCATATAAAGTGGAGGAAGATGGGCACAGAAGTTAGCCCAGGGCCAGTCTTCCTCAGGAAAAAAAAAAAAAAAGAGGAAGATTGGCAGATGTTAGCACAGGGCTGATCTCCTCACACACAAAAAAAATGTGTATCCAAGATAGAAACTAGGATTATACGCAGAAATGAAGAGCTAAAGAAAGAGCACATATGTGGGTAAACCTAGATAAATTTTGAAGATATAAGATAACAATAATAAGAATAATGCCTAATGGGATTCAAAATATAGGTTGAATCAAAATAAATGACAATAATAGGATAAAATATGAGAAAGGTAGAATCAGCTAAAATGTCCTAAAATCCCTGCATCTGCTTGGTGACAGTAAAAGTAATTTATTTTAGACTTTAATCAGTCAAGAATTCTCATTGTAGTCTCTGGTATGGCCACTAAAAAGAGTAACAAAATAACATATAATTAACAAGATAAATAGAAAAAAATGAAATGATAAAAATATTAATCTAAAAACTGCTCAGGGCCGGCCCGGTGGCGCAAGCGGTTAAGTGCGCACGTTCCGCTGCGGCGGCCCGGGGTTCGCTGGTTCGGATCCCGGGTGCGCACCGACGCACCGCTTGTTAAGCCATGCTGTGGCGGCGTCCCATATAAAATAGAGGAAGATGGGCATGGATGTTAGCCCAGGGCCAGTCTTCCTCAGCAAAAAAGAGGAGGATTGGCATTGGATGTTAGCTCAGGGCTGGTCCTCCTCACAAAACCGAAAAAAAAAAAAAAAAAAAACTGCTCAAAGTAGAGGAAAAGACATGTAGAATGAATTGACAAATGGAAAACAAAGAATAAGAGGATAACTTTAAACCCCCTAATATAATAATAATATGAAAATGAGTGAGCATTCAAAAACAAAGATTTTCAGACTAGATTTAAAAAAGTACATGCAACTCAATGTTGATTTAAAAAGACACACCTAAATACAAAAACACAAAAAAGCTAAAATAACAGAATGAAAAATATGTAATATAAAAAAATATTTTTAAAAAGACCATACTATGTACTTTAAAAAGTACATAGTATAACTATGTACATTTTATATATTTATCAGACAAATTGGACTATACAATGGAAAGTAATGGAAATTTTTTTTCCATTTTTCCATTTTTACATTTTTTCCAGTAATGGAAAAAAACATTACTGGCAATAAACAAGGGGAATTTCATTACGATAAATGGGTCGATCTTTCTAAAACATTACAATTCTAAATTTGTTGCATTTAATAATGTAGTTTCAAAATATGTAAAGCAAAATGACACGACTAAAAGGAAAATGGTCAAATTCATTATTATAGGGAGATTTTAACAAATGTCTCTTAGTAACTGGTAGACTAAGCAGACAAAAAGTCAATATGGATATAGTAGATCTGAACAATGTAATCAATAAACGAGCTAATTTACATAACTTATACTCAGCAAATCCAAAATTCACATCAAATGCCAAACTAATTAACCAAACGATGAGTATAAAGAAATCTCAACAAATATCAAAAACTAAAATTATGCGGAGTACATTTTCTGACAAGAGTGCAGTTAGATTAGAAATCAGTAATAAAAGAGATAATATTAAAACCTTCATGTGTTTGGAAAGTACTCAATATACTTCTAAATAATTCAAAGGCTAAAATAATGAATACAAATGGAAATTAGGAAATATTTTTCTTCGAATGATAATGAAAATTCAACTTATCAAAACTTTCAGAATATAACTGAAACCATACATAAATGCTCATATTAAGGGTGAAAAGCTGAAAATTAATCATACACGCATCCATCTCCACAATTCAAAAAATAATTAAACCCGGGGAGAACAAAAAGAAACAAATAATAAAAGTTAAGCAGAAGTCAATAAAACATAAAACAAACAGGCACTAGAAAAAATAAATCTAAAATTTGGTTTTTAAAAGACTAATAAATTTGATAAATTCCCAGGAAGACAGATCAGGAAAATAATTAAGAGGGCACCAAATACCAATATCAAGAATGATTCTTAAAAAGGAGGGGCTTAACTACATATCCCACAGTTAAGAAAATGAAAACAAGAGGCTATCACAACAGTTTTAGGGTAATAATTTCAATGAAATGGTAAAATGTTTTAAAAAGCCATAATTCGTCAAAACGCCACAAGAAGAAATGTAAAATACAAATAGTTTAACAGTAAAGAAACTGAATCTGTAATTAAAATCCTTTGAAAAAGAATTTCCAGGTCTGGTGATTTTACTAATGAATTCTTCCAAACATTTAGAAGTAAAATCAGTCTTACATATACAATTCCAGAGCACAGAAAAAGAGGAAGAATTTCCCAAGTTATTTTTTGAGATCATCATAACTTTGATAGCAAATACTGGTAAGAACATTACAATAAAGGACCCAGGAGAGGCCAACTGTCTCATTTATATAGACATAAAACTCCTATACAATATTAGCAAAACAAATCCAGTGATATATAAAAATGATAACACTTTATGGGCAGGTGAGAACTATTCCAGGAAGACAAGGTGGTATATATAACATGTGAAAATCAATGAATGCAATTCACCATATAAACTGAGTGAAGGAGAAGAGTCATATGATCATCTCAAATAGAGGGAGAAAAATCACTCAAAATTCAATGTCTATCCATGAATTTTTTTTCATTTTTAATTAATTTATTTTTTTATTGTGGTAACATTGGTTTATGACATTGTATAAATTTCAGGCATGATATTAAAAAAGAAAACCTGCAAAATCAGTATAGAAAGATATTTACAAAATCCTGCAGCAAACATTATGCTTCAATGGGAAATATTGGAAGCTCGCCTCTTGATAGCAGACATACGTCAAGGATGCCTTCTGTCACTACTTCAATTCAACATGGTATTCTGATCAAGGACCTATTCCAACCCCGTGTGATGAGGCAAGACAATCAACAAAGGGTATAAGAATTGGAAAGGAAGAAATAAAACTGTCTTTATTTGCAAGTGATGTGATTTTAAACATAAAAATTCCAAAGACTCTACAGACACACTAATAGAATAAATTTGTTAATTTAGCAAAGCCAATAGTTACATGTTAATTTGCAAAAATCTACTGCATTTCACACTTGCAACACACAAGCAGAGAATACAATTTTTAAAATAATACCATTTAAATTAGCATCAAAGAACATTAAAATAAATCCAACAGAAAATGAGCAGGTCCTCTATGGAGGACTACATAAAACAATGAGAGAAATTAAAGAAGACTTCAATGAATGGAAGTCTATACATTGCTTTCAGATAAAAAAGATTCAGTATTGTGAAGATGTCAGTTCTCCCTCAAAACTACCTATATTCAATGCATTTCTACCAAAAACCTGAAGAAGTTTTTGTAGAAATCCACAAGCTGATTTGAATATTTATATGGTGATGTAAAGGGCCCAAAGGACATATTTGAAAGATTTAAATTACTAGATATCAAGATTTATTTTAAATCTAAAATAATTCAGACAATAGGGTGTTGGCACAATAATACACAAATAGACCAATGGAACAGTATAGAGTCCACAAACTAAATCCACACATATATGGACATTTAATTTACAAAACAGTAACAGTATAGAACAGTGGGAAATGATGATCTTTTCAATAAATGGGGCTGAGTCAATTGAACTTTCAAATAGAAGGAAAAATTAATCCTTACTCCTTACTTCACATTACACATAAAAATCAGTTCCAGATAGAGAGTTGATCCAAACGTGAAAGGCAAGATGATAAGATTTCTAAAAGTAACAAAGAAGAATATGTTTATGACCTTGGAGTATAGAAAAAGTTTTTTTTTTTAGGATACAAAACCCACTAACCATTAAAGAAGATACTGATAAGCTGAACTACATTAAAACAAGATTTTATGCCCAGGAAATACATTATCAAGAGAGTAAAAGAGTAAACCATGGAGTGGGAGCAGATTTTTATAGTTCATGTAACTGACAAAGGACTCATATCAAAGATGTATCAATAAGAAAAAGACGGATAATACAATAAAGTTATATACAATATGAATAGGCAATTTGCAAAAGATTTCCCAATAATGTTGTTCATCCTTATCAGTGATTTGGGAACTGCAAATAAAAACTGCAATGAAATACCACTAACTATACACCAGAATACTGAAATTTAAGAGACTTACAATATCAAGTATTACAGAGGCTGTGGAGTAAATAGAATTTTCATATAATGCTAGAAGGATGGAAAAGTGGCACAACTAAAGCTTTACTTCTAAAGCTGAACTCACACGTGTCACGAACCAGCAATTGCATTAGATACATATCCAACAGAAAGTGCCTATGTGTGTATACAAAAAAGTTACAAGGATGTTCATAACAGCAGTATGTATACCAACCCAAATCTGGAAACATCCCAGATGTCAATCAAAAATAAAAAATACGACCAAAAAAAATGTGGGATGTGTAGAATTGCTCTTAACATGAAAATGATGTTTTGAAAACACACGCAAAAACATGGATGAAGTTTGCAAATATTATATTAATAAAAAGAAGCCAGACCCAAAAGAAGTCACTGCGTGATTACATTTATACAAAGTTTAAATACTGGCAAAACTGACCTATGATGTTATGAGTCAAGAGGTGGTTGTCACCACTGGGGACAAGTGGGAGGAGTGACTGGAAGAAGGGGGACTTCTGTGCTATCTCTTCATCTGGGTGTGGTTACTCAAAGGTGCTCATTTTGCGGTAGTTCTGTCTGTATGTTATACTGAAACAACAAAAGTTTATTTTTAAAAATGACCCACATTGGAAATTCAGTGCTATAAGTGATTTAACATTAATTATATTCACAGTTCTATTATTTCCAAATAAGAGTTCAACCAACACTCTCTTTTCTCCCTTGAGGCTTCGGATGGAATAGCCTCCTTTTCCAAATTACTAGCATGCTACTGCTCATTTTCCTGGGTACGATGCTAAAGCATCCTCTTCCTCACTTTGAGATATGTTTGGCCAGTGCTTCATCCTCACTGAAATAAGTGCCAGGACAATTAGCTCCAAATCCATAGAGCTCATTTGGAACAAATTTGCATACAGCATTTGTGAGCTTCCAGCTCTTACCTATTAAATTAATATGCAAAGTAAACTCTCGTTGAAGTCTGCTGCAGATCTTCAAAATCATCTTAATAACATAAAAGGAATGATTTCCAAGATTGGAACCCCATATAAAAATGAGACTGCTGATGATAACATGTCAAATATTTAAAGAACAGGAGAGGAATCTGTGAAGTGCAGAGTCTCAGCATTTGAAGATATGCACTGATACTATGCGTATCTATAACGAATCTCTACGTGCTCATCTTCTGACAGGTCTGACATTTACAGTTATTCGTTACTTCCAAGCTGAAATGACTCACTATACCATCTACCCACAACTTCGATTCCCCCTTTACGGCCACAAAGAAAAAGCTGAATTCCTTTTCTATACAGCAGCCCTGCAAGCACTGCGTGATATTGCCTTGTCTGGAATAAGTCTTCTCTTCTCCATGTCTGTAGTCTGTTAAAACAATACTTACGTGGTGTAGCTTTGAGTTCCTCCACCCTCCTGGCCACTCTGCTTTCAACATCCTTCAGTTTATTTAACTTCTTCTTTCCTAAGGGTTCATCCAGAACAGCACCAAATGCTGTCAGTGTGCTCTGACCTGTGAAACCATGTCTCTGGCGCTTCCTGTATGTGGCGCTTTCTTTGAGAGCTGCCTGCAAGCACGTCTTCCACCATCCTGAGCTTTTGGACCCAATAAAAGACCCATACATTCATCTTTACTAAACTTTATTTTGCTCCAGGCTTTTTCAGAACTTTTTGGATCCTAAATCTGACCACTATATCTTCCTTCAAGATGTCCAACAGAACTGAAGTTCGAGGCCTTCACCAGCCAACCAAAAGTTTCCAGTTGAGCACCAATCCATTCATGAGTGTCCTTCGGCTAGAGTTATTCTCAAAATATCATACAGCCTGTGCTTCTAGAATATGAATATTGCCAGCAGCTACCTTGCCAAATGCCTGGATGAAAACCACATAACCTATGTCTGATGAATGTTGCTCATCTTTATTCTGATAACCAGTCCAAGACATCCTGTCACAACTTAACTTTCCAGCCTTATGAATTAGGATGTGATCTCTGCCCTCACAGTAGAACAAAGGGATTTGGAAGTTCATCTGCAATCAAGTTCCTCCCTTTCATCTAGTAAACTAGGTGTCCTTAGAAAGACCATGTAGACTCTCTGAGCCTCATTTTGCTAATTAAGAAAATGAGGTAATTGCCTACACCTCTACTGTAGAATTTTTTTTGTTTGTTTTATGATTTGTGTAAACTTGTGTAAAGCAGCACTTTCCCTTTAAGGTGTTCCATGAACCTCAGACTCCACATACAGAGTGTTCTGAAACAGAAACCATCAAACATCCCCATCAGTGCAGAGGCCCGAGGTTTTTTATCATTTAATGCATTCAGACACTATATTTAGTTGTTAAAAACAAAAACAAAAAGCCCAAAAAAACCTTTGTCACTTGTAAAGAAATATCATTACAAGGGATGATGATGATGATATGACGATGGTGATGGTGACGTCCTGGTATACAAGCTGAGGCTTCCACCCTGAGGTCTGCACCCATAATGCTTCTGTTGTTGGAATAACTGATGTCACTCACCTCACCTCTCAGAGTATGAGGAGCTCTATTTATATGCATGTCAAAATATTATAAGGTATTTTAGGCAATTGCTTAGGTGACAAATGAATTTTATGGGGGAACATAAATGCACCTCAAATCTTTACTTCTTCTCAGCAAAGGACTAGATTCAAGACCTATTTAATTCTCAGGAAACAAGTTTCAGGGTGCCATTTTTAAAGGAGAACTTGATCTTCTAGAAGCAGAGCAGCAGCCTCTGCACTGTGGGAGACCACACTTTTAAATGGAGAGGAAATCTAATGGTATTTTCACTTAGGCAAGAAGTCTTAGAAAATGGGGGAAGAATTCCAATTTTCAATGTATTTATTCACCAATAAATTTCAAACACACACACACAACACACACACACACACACACACACACACACACAGCCCAAATAGATCTCATAACTGAATCACCAGACAAAAACCTTTATTCCAGGCTAAGCCAGGCCAGCACCCAATGATAAGCTTCAAGCATCCCAACTCTGTTTACAGAAATAGTCTTGGACTTTTTCTCTCAAACTTCACCTTGACTTCTTGCCTCGCCTTCCATTTCTATATCTACCCAGCTCTTGACTGGCCTTGTCTCCATTTAATGGCCCCATGCTTGCTCCTTGTAGCTGAAGACAGATGTAGCTTCTTCAGTTCCAGGCAGTCTGCCCACCTGATAGAGCCCTAGCCTGGAACTCATCACCAATGATGGTTTCCTTGGTTACCTAACACTCACTCCTCAAGTGAGAGGTTCAGAGAGTTCCCCTGAGAGTGGCCAGCTCTTGCCAGAGAAATTTAAGAGACAGTGACAGTGGGCCTTTACTTAGCAGCCCTAGTTTCATTATCCTTAAAAAAATACCATCCCATGGTTTCCTGTTGACTTAACATCTTTGTCTCAATATTCTGTTTTGGTCACTGCATCTCCTGAGTGCATTTTTTCTTGGTGGATGAATTTATTAATTTATTCAATGAACGCTTATTTACCAGGTATTGTACTTAACAGCATGGCTCCAGAAGATGCTTGTCAGTTTGATTTCACCTTTGCTGGGGAACTTATCATCTGCTTGTACAACATCACACTCATAGGTCCAGTGCTCTGCTTGACTATGTCTCTTTGCCTTTGAATTCCTTCACCTTGGTGCACAAGTCTTCCTATTCACACACTATCTCTCATTCATTATCATTCCCAACTCGTACACCAAAGCCTTTATTTATCTACCGTAATAAACTCATTTGTGTTATTCAATATCCATATTTTGTGTACAGTTCAACAAAAGATGACATCCATGAAATTAGGGATTATGATTATCCACAACTGATTGACCAACATTTAGCACAATAGCACAAAATACATTGTAAATGCTCAATAAATGTTTGGTTAGTGGGTGGGTAGGTGGGTGGGTGGAGGGATGGATGGATGGATGGAAGCTTAGTATATGCCAGGCAGATATCAAGAATTTCATGTAAAATAAGTCATGGGGATGTAATGTACAGCATGGTGACTATAGTTAACAACACTGTATTGTATATTTGAAAGTTGCTAAGAGAGTAAATCTTAAAAGTTCTCATCAAGAGAAAAAATATTTGTAACTATGTGTGGTGATGGATGTTAACTAGACTTATTATGGTGATGGTTTCACAATATGCACAAATCTTGAATCATTATGCTGTATACCTGAAACTAACATAATGTTATATGTCAATTACATCTCAATTAAAATAAATAAATAAGAATTTCATAAAATTTTGTATATTATCCTCTCAACAATTCTAGGAGGTTGGAACTATTAGTGTCATCTTATAGTTGGGAAAGAAAACTCAGAAATATTATGGTAACTTGCTCAAGACTAGTGTTAACAAATACTATTATTACTTTGTAATATGTTAGTCAGAGTTGCATTACTGATTAATAAAGATTAATAATCCTATTAGCTAACATCTATTGAATACTTATGCCTTCAATAAGTATTTTCTCCACATTATCCTATACAGTTCTCAGGTAACCCTGTAAGATAGTGCTATCATTATGTCCATTATAAGTATTCTTTAGTGTCACAGTCAAAAGTGTCCTGTATGTGCACGACAATCTAACTGAGAGATGTGCAATGCTATATTTTCACTAATTCACACTTATCTCTTCATGGCCAGCTCAGGAAGTAGAGCATAAAAGAACCTCTGCTTCTGCTTTCCTGGAAACGGTATCACCCAAAGCAAATAAAATCAATAGATATCTACAGTTGCTCCTCTAGTTCCTCATTACTAGAAAGACAGTCATGTGGATCACTAAATTGTCATCATTAAATTAATTTGAGTTTATCTCCCACTAGTGATAGGGGTCAGAACAGGACCACGAAAAAATATATATTTGTTTTCTCTTACATATCAACTCGGACAATTAAATAACTAATAAAATGGGTGTATTTCTGTGATAAAAGGACTCAACTATGAATTGGGTTCATCTAATGTCACCACCCTAATTTTATTTTTTTATTTTTTTATTTTTTTATTGAGGTATAATTTACATATACCATTATATTAGTTTCAGGTGTACAACATAATGATTCGATATTTGTATATATTGTGAAATGATCACCAGAATAAGTCTAGTTAATATCCATCTCTATACATAGTCACAAAATTTTTTTTTCTTGTGATGAGGAATTTTAAGATTTACTGTTTTAGAAACTTTCGCATATGCAATACAATATTATTGACTATAGTCACCAATTATTCTTACATTGGCTTTCCTAATACTATCTTCCTAATAATATCAGATAGCTCTCATAGGGTTTCTTCACGTTTTAAAAATCTTAGTTCTCTCTCTTTTTCTTCCTGATTCATTTCTAAATTCCTATCCTCCAGTTGCTTGTTTTCTCTTTCATCTGATCTGCCCTATTACCAATGCTTTCTATTACATTCTTCTTCTCATTCATTGAGTTCTTCAGATCCAGAATTTCTGTTTGGCTCTTATTTATAATTTCAATCTCTTTGGTAAAGTACTCCTTCTGTTCATTAATTTTATTCCTGAGTTCACTGAATTGCCTTTCTGAGTTTTCTTGTAGCTTGTTGAATTTCTTCATAACAGCTATTTTGAATTCTTTATCAGTTAGATCACAATATTCCATGTCTTTGAGTTTGGTTGCTGGAGAATTGTCATTTTTTTGTGCGTGATACCATGTTACCTTGATTTTTCATAGTGTTTGATGAAATTTGCCTCAAGTGTCGCATTTGAAGTAGTAAACACCTTTCTTATTTGTTTACTTTGAAGGCTTTGTTTACTCTAACAATTCAACAGTCTGGCAATTAGAAACCTTTCTTTTGTTTTCCAGAAGGTGGTGCTATAGCACAAGTTTTTGGTTTCTCTTCAGCTGATTCTGAACACTACACGCTTTTGCTTTCCACTTCCTCTGCCAAAGAGGTGGCTGCCACCACCACAATCCCAGCATATTGTACTGTCAGCTCTGGGGAGCGAAGCTGCCTTGGCTCATTCCTCTCTTTCCTCTGCCTCCAACTCATCTCTATTCTGCTCTGATGGCTTGCTGAGTTCTCCTATCAGGCAGGCTAGACCTCCACAAATTCTCTATCTGCCCTGAGTGTCCAGTTTTGCACTCTCCAGATTTTTCCTGATAGCAGCAAATGGCAGTTGGGCAGGCTCGTGAATCTCTTGGATCCACAGGCTCCTCTGAGTTCCTATCCACCCACTTTCAGGTGCACAGCTGTGTGCATCTCCCGACTGTCCTAGTGTACTGTGCAGAGTCACTTTTTTTCAGTTATGGATGTTCTGTTAGTTGTAAATCAAATGGAGGAGAAAAAAGGAACGACTTATGCTGACATCACTCACCTCAGAAACCACCCTTAAAAGAGGTATGGCCCTAGGGTGAGTAATTTTTCTTGGTTTGCCCAGAACTTTCCTAGTTTTAGTATGGAAATCCCACTTTCCAGGAAACTCCTCAGTACCCAGCAAGCAGGGATGTTCAGTCACCCAGCATGGCCCTTCAAAACAAGCCTCTAAGATCTGATACCAGTTACACACAAAACGAGGGCTCCATGAAAACCTGTTAACTCAAAACTCTACTCTTCTTAGAAAAGCACATTTCTTCTCTATTTATTAAATATTCCACCTTTTTGAAAATACAAATCTAAATAATATATTTCCATCCTGGTCAGCCTTCATCCTGATGGTGATGATGCTGAAAGGATGGTTGCTTACCAGCTATGGTGAGACTTATAAAACATGATACTCATCATGTCATGGCCAAGACACACCTCCTCAGTGGCACAGGCTGGTTTTCAGCCAGCTAATTTGCTGCATCACAACCACATAGATATGTTAGCATTTAACCTCCTTTAGCTATGGTGTTTATGGACTAGGACGTCGGTAGGTACACCCCATCATAAGGCCAGTGTCTCCAGCATTTACACAATAGCGACCTCGGAAGACTTTAGGCTCTCCACTGGACAGGTGCACAACAAAGTTTACTTTAGGTTGAGTCGAGTTTTATCCACACTGATGCACACAATCATTCATATTTTGTAGCACATCGTTATTCACCATTCTTGTGCCCTAGTTTGAGTCAGCATCTTCAGGAAGCATGTAGCATGTTATGGGATGCTCTAGGCAGGGTCAGAAAACTTTTTCTGGAAATTTCCAAATAGTACATATTTTAGGTTTTGCAGGCCATATGAGCTCTGCCCCAACTACTCAAATCTGCAGTTATAAGGCAAAAGCAGTCATAGACAACACACAAACGACTATGTTCCAATAAAACTTTTGAGAAACACGCAACAGGCCAGATTTTGCCTGAGGGCTGTAGTTTGTGGACTTCAGCCATTAACAAAAACAGTTGTAGTTAGATGCAGAGGTCTATAGGAAACACGTGGTGAAGCCATTCTGGAGAATGTAATGTAAAATCCAGTTACATCCATCTTCAGACCCCTGAAGGTTTCAAATCACTGGAATCTTGATCCAATTGTAAAACTCCTTGGGCCACCTCAGACATTTCACTAAAACACTGCCCTTCTTACTTCTTCCCCAGGGAAATTGTGGGAAAGTAACCGTAGATATTCTGAAATTCATCTGGATGAAAAAAATTTATTTCTCTGCACTACTTTTTGAGCATATAAACTGGGTAAAACCTCTAGTTGAAAAATTTTGCCAGAATAAACATCTCATCTGAAGGCTGCTCCTAACACTTTTTAAATTTCTCTTTTAACTTAAAGACTGTCATCTGTTCAACTGGTCCTCTGTGGGCTTCGTGATCGTTCCCTTGCCAGCCACAGTGCATAAAATCTCCCAGGCCTCTCAGGAATTGCCGGAGTGACTGTGGATTGCATGGAAGTGTGAGTGCTTGTAGCCCGCTACAGTCTAGAAAGACACCTTGTTCTGAAACGAGGTTTAAGCTATAAGCTCACCCATTTTAAATTCCAGAGTCTTGGGGCCAGCCTGGTGGCGTAGCGGTTAAGTGCTTGCACCCTGCTGCGGTGGCCCGGGGTTTGGATCCCGGGTGCGCACCGACGCACTGCTTGTCAAGCCATGCTGTGGCGGCTTCCCCTGTAAAGTGGAAGAAGATGGGCAGAGATGTTAGCCCGGGGCCAGTCTTCGTCAGCAAAAAGAGGAGGATTGGCTGATGTTAGCTCAGGGCTGATCTTCCTCACAAAAAAAAAAAAAAAATTTCAGGGTCTTGTTAAATCAGTCTACAATCCCCACCTTAACTGAATCATTACAAACAAAGTGGTCTCTTTATATATAGGCTTTCTAAAACTCATACTTTTAGAGATTTTAAAACCTATTCACTGATCAGTTTCCCATCCTTTTCCTCAACATGTCCTCAAATAAAAGTGACCCCCATTTTGGCTGCCCACTGCTCCCCCAAGTAGTAAATCTCTTTTAAAAGTGTCTGTGCCACAGTCATTTTAGAGAACTCTGTCATAAGAAAAAATCACCTTTATTCACATAAGCAAAGTCTAAGTAGAAAGCACATATTTATCACATCAGAGAAAGTTCTTTCAGATAAGATCTATCTTGGGGACATAGGTTCTGACGAGTCTCTAACTTGGCTACTTTGGGCAGGTGGCTCACTGCGGAGACACACTCCGACTCAGCTCTGCTATGATGATCTTACAGAACACGCCCATAATATCTGCAGAGGCATCACACTGGGGTGTGAAGTTATGGCAAACTCCTGCATGGGTTTTTCATCGTATAAACAGTCCAGAGTTGCTATCATAAAATTAACACATCTGCATTTTATAGCCACCACAGGTCACCAGACCAGCAGAGCAGGGATTTTGAGTTTGCCTTCTCCTCCTCACCAGACTCCAGGTACAGGAAAGCTATTTTGAGTTCCAGAATAGATAGATTATACAGCCATCTACCAGAAGACATTCAGAAATAACCCACCCCACGAGGTCTTTCACATCCATTTCATAAATTGCCTGGCTGACCGTGGGAAAGAATTGTGAGCAGTGAGTGGTGGAAGCTGACAGTCCTTTCACATTGGCAAACACATCCATGTCCTCATTCTCTTGGTCAGCCATAAAACCTTAACCTAGAGAAGGAAATACAGGAATCCCCTCTTAGCCACAGGGGATACGTTCCAAGACCCCCAGTGGATGCCTGAAACTGCAGATGGTACCAAACTCTATATATACTATGTTTTTCCTATACATACATACCTAAGATAAAGTTTAATTTATAAATTAGACACAGTAAGAAATTAACAACAATAATTAGTATAAAATAGAACAATTGTAACAATATATTGTAATAAAAGTTGCGTGAATGTGGTCTCTCTCTCTCTCAAAATATTTTATTGTACTGTATTCACCCTTCTTCTTGTGACGATGTGAGATGATACAATGCCTGTTTGATGAGATGGAGTAAGGTGGATAACAGAGGCATTGTGACATAGCATTACGTTACTATTGACCTTCTAACAATAAGTCAGAAGGAGGATCATCAAGCCATGATGATGTTGATGGTTGGATGTCAGGAGCAGAAGATGTTGATGGCTGGAGATCCAACAAAGGGATGATTCACATCCTGGGTCAGAAGGAGTGGGAAGGTGCAAGATTTCATCGTGCTACTCAGAATGGTGAGCAATGTAAAACTTATGAGTTGTTTATTTCTGGAATTTTCCGTGTCATATTTTTGGACCACAGTTGACGATGGGTAACTGAAACTGTGGAAAGTGATACCACAGATAAGGGAGGATTACTGTAACATGAAATAAAATGAATTCCTATGAAATACAAAGCCAACTCTATTAATACTGAAACTCACCTTGACTGGAGTTTCAAATTCCTCTTTGGCCTACAGCTTCCCAAATACAAAGCAAACACTAGCTTTGCTGATGGTAGCAATGCCCCTGATAAAAATTTTTTTTCATGGGGTCAAAGCCACCCTCTACAAACATCATCAGCCTACTTTCCCCTCTACAGTGAATTCTGAGAGACTCTTCTTTCCATCTCTTAGGCCACTAATTCATTCTTTATTCATGTCAGCTTCGCAATTTAATTCATCTACTGTTTTCTTTTTAATTTCCAAGAACTCTGTCTCGATTTGTAACAGCTATGAATCCTCTTTTGTTAATGTTTTTTGTTGTTTCCCCATTAACTCTGCTTCCTCGCATATTTCTTGTGTTTTCATGATATCAGTGCCTGTGTTTCACACTATTAGTTTTCTTGAAATTTTTGAAGATTTAGAACTCTATGTTCCTATTTTGAGTTGAGATTTTAGAATTAAAACATTGTAGGTCAGGAGTGTATTTTTATTGCCAAAGGGGAGTTCTTATTCCCCTGCTGTGACTAGACGTCCTGACCACGGACTAGTGGTGTTTGTTGAGAGCAGCGGCAGGGGATGAGGCTGGGCAGAGTGTGCAGGAGGCCAAGTGAATAGAGTAGGGTTCTCCACTCTTCCTGTCAACAAAATGCTTCTCTGGGAGTCTCTGTATCAGAACTTTTTCTGCAGAAACTCATGCCTGGCTTTAATCTAGGGGTAAAGGCTGGTGTCCACTGCTCCTTTTCCATTTTTAATTCCCAGCTGCCACCCAAAGGTGCAGCCTTATCTCCACCTCTGCTCTGCCTCTCAGTCCAGCCCACAGTCTCCCCAGTGCTCTCCCTGGCAGGCAGTGTAGGCAGAGAAGCAGCATGCCCCAATTAGCCCAACTATTTTGAAAGAAGGCCTTTAATGAATTACCCTGATGGTTGCCTTGTTTGCATTTATTGACTCTGACTTTAAAATCTCTCTGAGCTCTTTGGGGAGGAAAGGATCCCATCTGAGATATTTTTCTCCAACCTGTGTTTTGGGTTAAATTCCTTTAGCTCTGATTCCTTCATAATTGCAATGCCTCGAGACTTCTGCTCCGGTGATAGCAGAATTTCATATTTTTCCATCACTGTTAGGAATTATTTCTTTCTTTCTTTTTTTTTTTTTTGTGAGGAAGATCAGCCCTGAGCTAGAATTCGATGCCAATCCTCCTCTTTTTGCCAAGGAAGACTGGCCCTGGGCTAACATCCATGCCCATCTTCCTCCACTTTATATGAGACGCCGCCACAGCATGGCTTGACAAGCGGCGTGTCGGTGCACGCCCGGGATTCGAACCTGTGAACCCTTGGGCCGCCAAAGCAGAGTGCACACACTTAACTGCTGCGCCACCAGGCTGGCCCCCAGGAATTATTTCTTTTAAAATACATTTTTCAGATCTGTCAATGAAATTTGGGATAGAAGAGGAGAGAGATGCAAGTGCTGCGTCCTTCAACTTAAAGCAGAAGATTCAAGAAGTTATTTAACCTTGTCAACAAAAGGCAAATCTTGGTAAAGGTATATGGGTTTGCTTTATCATTTGCTGTCTCTCTCTTTATGTCTTTCTGTGTGTGTGTGTGTGTGTGTGTGTGTGTGTGTGCGTATACACATATATATACATATATTTATATTTTTTCCAAACCCTAAAATGACCTTTTAAAGTATTATCATCCTCAATTTTATAGATGAAGAAATTCAACTGAGGCTTAAAAACTTTCAAGTAACTTGATCTAATTTCAAATAAGTAGGAAAGTTTGTACTACACCTGACCTAGTACATCTCTTTTAGCTATTTTTATCAATTTTTAAGTGATTTGCCCCAACTAGAGTTTGAATTCTATAATTTCAGGGTAATAGTTTATTCACCTCTGTCACTGGTGCCTAACAGTGGCTGATATATACAGTAGGCACTCCATGCATGTTTGCTGAATTCAGTTGAAGTAAAAGAACCAAGATTCTAAACCACGTGTCTGACTTCAGAGCTTACATTGTTTCAACATACCCTAAATCAGAGCTAACAATTGCTCTAATTCATTAGAGTTAAGACACTACTCTATCTCAATACAATGTAAGGAAATCTGCATTCTCATGCAATTGCCTTCCTCTAGCCGGAGGCATTTCACCAAGTGATCATTTGCATATTCAGTATTGCTCTGGACAGGAGTCTCCAGCAGCGAGCTTTAGAGACTGGAGCCCTAGAAACGAGGAGCAGTATGTCTCTGTTTTGCTTTTCCTAGTTGCTTCACTGGTGGTCCACAAGCTTAAGATAATATACATATTGGGAATATTAACTAGACGTAAAAACAGAGTGTAATGTCAGGAGTAGCAGCTTTGGAGAAAAACAGAGGCAACCAGTGCGAGCTGAGGCTGCACCAGTGCTGGAATTCAACAGTGTCTGGTCACGTTTAGCAAACAGTGCTTGAAGGGCATTTGTTTGCAGAGATCCGCTTGTGCTAGTTATGCTTTTGCTTTGGTTTAAGAGGAGAAAGGAGGTTGTACATGCAGGTTTATACGGATACATAAAGGATTAAAATGGGCTGATGGAATGCAACTTCAAGTATCTCCCCAAGACCGAGTCCATGGACCCAGTTCTAAATCCTATAGAGGGCAAAAGATCTCTATTTACAAGGAACTCTCAAGCTCGGGCATGAATAGTGGTGCTTGGCTTCCCAGACTGTAGATAAAGTGCAACACAGAGTAAGTGCCATGATCATTGTCCGCATTTCTGCTCAGAACCCATTCGCCATCATGATTCTAGCCCTGTGAATTAGTTCCTTGATGATGGCGGCCACAGGGTAGCAGCAGAACACCCATGGAGGCCAGGATGTCCAGCAGGAAGCCGTGGGAGCCCAGCGGATACTTGTGCAGAAAAGCAGCAGTATCTAGACCGCACTTGTAATTTTTGTAAGACGAATGAGATACCACGTGAGGATCCCTCAAAATTTTTCTGGGGGGACTTCCAGAAGTGGACTTCACAGGGGACTGAGGTCAAACTCCAAGAAATAAGGGAATGAGCCAAAATGATTCGAGAATTAACATGACCTCACTTTTACCCATAGCTATTGGGATCTGTGAAGACTCTAATTTTATTTTCTTTATTTTTACCCATTTCCTCCATTCCCAATATCACGTATATTTAGGCATAGTATCATAGCTTACCTAATAAAATAAAATAGTCTCTGAAGTCTAACTCTGAAATCTAACTGCCCAGTGTGGACACCCAATTTTGCCATTTGCTAGTTGTGTTGCTGCCCTGAATTTACTCCTTAACTTTCTGTGCTCACTATACACATCTACAAAACAGTAGCTCCCTCAAAGCATCATTGTGAGTATTAAATGAAATAATGGATCTAAACACAGCACAGGGCTCAGCCCACTATAAGCATTAAGTTCATGTTAGCTGTTTTGTTATTGTCGTTAGTATTATTGTTATCATTATTATTGAGTTCACCTTCATTTGGGACATTAGACCTCCTCATCCCACTCTACTTTTCATTTTCTGCACGCTGTTACTTTATCACAGTCCTCAAAGGTTTTCTAAATAGTCACCTGTATGCAAAGACTAGACTCTCACTGTGAATTTTCTTTTCCTTTTGATAGACAGTGATGTTCATTGACTTATATATTCCTTCATTATTCACTAAATCACTTATTCAACCATTATTTATTATGCCTACTGTATGCTAAGCTCTCTTCTAGGAAATGAGTATATGACATTAAGCTGCCCACAGGGAGCTTACATTCTAGTGTAGACAGATAGACTATAAAATAAAAATATAATGTAATGTCAGGTCCATGCAAGGGCTATGAAGAAAAATAAGGCAAAGTAAATGAAAAGAGAGTGACAAGTGATGTGAGTTTAAACAGAGAAATCAGGAAAGGCAGCTCTTTATTTTAACAGAGCATAAGGAAGTTCAAGCCCAAAGGCATTGATGAAAACAATAGACTTCTCGGAGGTGAGCAATTAAGAAGAGTCTCCTCTACAGCAACAAGAAAAGTGGTAGAGCAGCTAGAAGTATAACAGAGAGAGCCAGAGAACAAGATAGCTTGTGGTAAATCAAGCCTCCAAGACTACCCCTGCAAAGGGGCCTAATTTTAATTGGATCAGACTGTGGAGTTTTTTATGGCCCAAGGTATTTATTGTCAAAAACAATAAAGAAATCAGCTAGCAATTAGTGGCAGCTAACAGCTATGTGTGATAACCAGCCTGAAGCCTAACAGGGGGTTCAGGGAAAGGGATGGTCCAAGAGAACTGGCTAAAACCATACTCAGCCCTCAGGAAGGAGATCAGGGAAACTGTGTACATGCCTGAGGCTGTGTCCTCTAACATCAGAGCATGCGCACTGCGTGGGAAATAGACTTCACTGAGCTAGTTTAGCCAGGTCACTAGATAAATAATCAAGGAAGTAAGCAAGCAAACAATAAGAATATCCAAGGCGATGGAGAAAGAGGCAGATGAATATTCATATTTGCTACAATATATTATTGAAAATGTCCAATTTTCAACAAAAAAGTGATGAGACGAAAATAAACAGGAAAGTGTTGTCCACATACAGAAAAAAGAGCAGGCAACAAAAATTGCCTATGAGGGCTTCAAAGCAGCTGTTATAAATATCAAAGAGCTAAAAGAAAGCATGCTTAAAGAAGTAAAGGAAGGTGTGATGATAATGTCTCACAAAATAGAGAATATCAATAGATATAAATTATAAAAAAGAACCAAATGGAAATTCTGGAGTTGAAAAGTACAATAATTGAAATTAAAATGCACTAAAGTGGTTCAATAGTAGATTTGAGCTTGCAGAAGAAAGAGTTAGCAAACACCAAGATAGATCGATGGAGATTATGTAATCTGAAAAATGCCTCTCCACTGGAGATCCTTCTCCATTGGGAAAAGGACAAAAATTACATGACAATCTCAGTAGACACAGAAAAAGCATCTGACAATATTCAACATATTTTCATGGGAAAAAAAACTCAACAAATTAGAAGTAAAAGGGAATTTCCTCTATCCTATAAAGGGCGCCTACAAAAATCTCACGGCTGATATCATACTTAATAGTGAAAAGTTGAAAGCTTTCCCTCTAACACCAGGAACAAGACAATGTTGACCACTCTCACCACCTCTATTCAACATTGTACTGGAGGTTCTAGAAAAAGCAATTAGACAAGAAAAAGATAGACATCCAGATTACAAAGAAAAAAGTAAAACTACTCCTAGTTTCAAATGATATAATTTTTATATAGAAAATCCTGAGGAATCCACTAATAAATGAGTTAAGCAAGGTTGTAGGATACAAGATCAACCTACAAAAATCAATTGTATTTCTATACAGTAGCAATGAACAATCTGAGAATGAAATTAAGAACATAATTCCACTTACAATTGTACCAAAAAGAATAAAATACCTAGGAGTAAAATTAACAAAAGAATTATAAAATTTGTACTGTTAAAACTACAAAACATTGTTGAAAGAAATTAGAAAAGACCTAATTAAATGGAAAGACATTCATGTTCATTGACTAGAGACTAAATATTGTTAAGGTGATGATATTCCCCAAACTGATCTACCAATTCAATGTAATCTTTATCAAAATCCCAGCTGGCTGGGGCTGGCCCAGTGGCATAGTGGTTAAGTTCGCATGCTCCACTTCAGCAGCCCGGGGTTCACAGGTTTGGATCCCGGGCATGGACCTATGCACTGCTTGTCAAGCCATGCTGTGGCAGGCGTCCTACATATAAAGTAGAGGAAGATGGGCACAGAGGTCAGCCCAGGGCCAATCTTCCTCAGAAAAAAGAGGAGGATTGGCAACGGATGTTAGCTCAGGGCTAATCTTACTCACCAAAAAAAAAAAAAAAAAAAAAAAAATCCCAGCTGGTTTCTTTGCTGAAAAGACATCAGGGGGACTGTGGAGTAGAGAACAGCAGGAGAAGGCAAGAGTGGAGGTGGGAAGCCCAGTTTACAGGCAATTCCACTTGCCTAAATGAAAGATGGCGATAGCTTGGACTAGGCTTATGATGGTAGAGATGGAGAGACGTGACTAGATTCAAAACATATTTAGTAGGTAAAATCTGAAAAAATAAATATAGAGATACATAACATGAGTCTGTAAATGAACATGATATTGGAATAATTGACTCTAATGAGCCCTTCAGAGAAAACTGCCAAATAAATCTAAATAAATAATGAGAATCTGCTCATTGACTAAGATGCAAAGCTATTCTTCGGTAAGTGTTCTGCATAAAAAGCAACATCTTTCTTGATTGTTCTTGGCAACTTCTCAGAAATTCTCATTTGATTGTTTTATCGTGGAGCAGGAAGTCTTGCTTTATCTTCTAAAACCTCCTTCCCCAAAGTAAAGTCTTTGGCAGAAAATTAGGGGGGAAAAACAGCACAGGTGTACAGGATTCCTAATAAAAAATAGAAAGCGATTTATTCGCAATAGATGTTTAAAGCCATTACATTATTAACTTAAAGGATTCAATAAATGAAAGTCTGAAATTTTTCCTAATTTCAGTTTCATTGAGATAAAATTGACATATAAAATTGTTAAGATATTTAAAGTGTACCCCTTGGTGATTTGATATATGCATACACTGTGAGGAGTCTCCCATCTAGTTAATTAACACATCCTCACTTCATATATATATATATTGGTGAGAACATTTAAGTTCTACTTTCTTAGCAAATTTCAATTATACAATACAGTATTATCAACTTCAAGTCTGAACCTTTAATCAATTTTTTCTTTCTCTCATATTCAAGATACTACAACAGACAGCAAGAAAGAGACAGGATAAGTCATGGTTTTCTTCTAAATACGAGTTCATTTTCAGGTTGCTAAATCAAAGGGAATAAACCTACCGATGTCTATTCAATCATGTAAGTAGGTAATGGTATATTTCATTTTTAGCCTCATATTCTGTACTTCAGGTGTCAGCTTTAGTTCCATCAGCAAAATTCATCCTTTTAATTTATGACTTTCATTGTAATTATTGATTTCTTTACACAATGCATTTAACCTCATTTCTGTACCTGGGATTATCTCATTTGAAACTCATTTTATCAAATATCATTTTAACATCTGATATTGTGGGTGCTTTCAGAATTAGGTAGCCTAGAGGGAAAATGTTTTGCTGACCCAATAATAAAAATACTGTTCTTAAAAATTCTGTGCTAGCAGATGCAGTTGATGTGCATTATCATTAGAATTTTTAGTTGACTATCGTTACTCTAGGATTTTTATATTCATTAAAGTCAAAGCCCACGTTTTAGTTGTCTTGCTATTAGTAGGTAGTGCATTGTTTTGTTTTATTTTGTACACATAGTTCTGCTAAATAGGTCCTGAATTCAATATTAATATCGAAACTGATGTATTTTTATATTTAACATTTATGCTGCAATAGTATTAAAATATGAGTTTTAATGTGATAAGCTATGCAAAGTGTTTATAGAAATCTCAGGATCTGAAAAATCAGATATCTTCAGGACAGATAGCTTATTTGTTCTAATAAGAGTTAATTTAATTTAAAGTTAATTTGATTTAATTCTAGGTAAGTAAAAATCAAGGAAACTGTTGATTAATAAGTTAAGGAAAGAAAAGAGTAGGTCCTTACAGGAAACCTTCTGTGGAAATATTTTTAATCAGGTACATTATATGATAGCAATATATATCCATTTACACAGACTCCAGATATAGCCAAGCAAGTGTGACAGGCCGTTATACTGGCTGCAGTGAGACTCCGCTTATTCCGATAATCATCCTTTGGCTTAAATCACACCACATATCTTTCCTTGACAACCGAATTAAGTTAGAGGGGAAAGAGAACATTAACAGTTACTATGTGCTGATCATGGGGCTTGGTTCCAGCTTCATAAATTGATTTCAGACATTTAGGACACCAAAAACTCCAGAGTGTTTTTTCTCAGTGATACTGTCTATAATTAGTAACAGCAACACAGTTAACTCTAAAGATGCCAGCCCAAATTATTACCACAAATAAAAAAATAAAACATCCAGATTTATAGTAAAAAACTAAGATAATAGTGCAAAGAAGCAGAGATGATAAATGTCAATAATTATCCACAAATATTGCAAATATTACTCTTTGTGCATTCCATAACACAACGTGTGCACAGAGCCCTTAATTTTCCAATCTAGTAGTATTTCAAGGGGGAGAGGAAGTGTTGTTGTTGCATGTTCTCAGCTTAATATTCTTCTTTGGAAAAAGGTTAAACTTTGGATGCAGCTCTACGAATTCAGTGGGTCAAAACTTCCATTGTGATTTGGTCTCAGAGAAGCAGTTATTGCAGAACAGAATAAACTACACTGTAAGATATGGACACATGATGGATGGCTGCATGGATATTTAGACAGGCAGCAGCCACTGTTTCTTGATTACTTCCTATGCATCAGACGTTGTAACCAAGTGCTTTGCATAATTACTCCTCGCAATAGAACTGTTTTCCCCATTTAACAAGTGTTTATACAGCGAGATTCATTATCGTACCAAGATCAAAAAGGGGCAGACTAGGAATCCAACCCAGTCTTGTCTGTTTCCAAATCACATGCTTTTTAAAAAACATGACATCATGCTCTGTCTTATAATATTAACAATTATATAAAAAATGTTTACTGGGTGCCAGTGTGTTTGCTCTTTGATTACATGGTATGTGTTTCAAATACATGATCTCATCTGAGCTAGGTATTATTTTACACATGAGACTCAGAGAAGCCAAATATTAGTTTTATGCCCGCCAAATCCTTGGGGTCCTTTGTTGACTGTCCAAATTCAATCACTTGGAAAATATGATTTCTTTACTCTTAAGAATTTTAATCATCAGTGCATAGGAAGAAGGAGCAATACCTTTTTTTTTTTTTACTTTTAGATGAGGCAATTGAATCAGAAAGAATTCAGTGACTTGCAAGGTCTCCTTAGCCAGTCAGTGGTAAAGTCAAAATTATAGCTCCTGGATCTGAATCATGCTGTTTTTCTGGAATGCTCTTCACCTGAAGAGGCTACAATCAGCCTTTGTTATTCCACTGCCCATCAAGCTTCTGTGACTATCACGTTGCTTCTCTCCTCTTGGTGGTCTCCAAGGAGACCAGGAGGATGCTTCTTGGTAGAAATAGTGCCTCTCTTCTAATATGCAATAAAACCGTGACGGGTCTGTCGGCAGTGTGGGTTTTTTCTCTGTGTGTGGGGTGTGTGTGTGTGTTTTGTTTTTAATAAAAGACACTTTTGGGTGGATAACATGCTGGTTTAACTTCAGTTTAAAAAATAAGTCCGTTTTTCAGTTTATAATCTAAACGACTCTCCAAAGATGTGGGAACCTGATAGAAATCCATATAAAGGACTCATAAGCAGAGCCTGTTCTGCACACACATTTGAGGCCCCAAGGGGAAAAACAAAGTGCTTTGTGAAGCAGGAATTCAGCCTCTTCTGCACACAGGAGAAGTGCATATACTGAGAACACCAAGAGCTGCTTCCCGACCAGCCTTGGCAGAGGACAATATTCCTTCTTATTGACACTGGGTAATGGGGGCTGTTAGCTGTTACAGGGGGCAGAGCAAGGCGCAGCCCCCTGTGCTGAGCCCAATGACCAATACGGACAAGAAGGATGAAACAGCTAAGGAAACTTCCACAATCCTTGTTCCTCTGAGGTTTAGCAAAAATAGCACACACTTAACCAGGTAACCTGAACTAGTTAAGTTTTCTGGTCAGTAAAATGACGATGAAAATAATAACTACAACAATGACCTTATGGGGCTGTTGGGAAGATGTAAAAAGATGTGTGTGTGTATGTGTGTGGTGTATGGTGTGTATTATACATACAAATATATTATATATACCATGTACATAATGTATACATATAAAGCACTTAGCATGGTATTCATGCATTGATTCATTCACTCATTCAAACACACAATAAATGCTGGTTTCTTAGCTTCTTTTTGTTCTGCCCTCCTTCCTTATCTGATTTTTGTCCGAATGCCTGAGATAGCTCTGAAATCCCTTTGTCTATTTTGACTTGAATTTAAAATACATTTTGGTGGTTTAAAGAAAGCATCATTTTCTCTCTTCTACTAGAAGGATGATGACTTCAATGTTCTTGTCAGCTTGAAGCAACCAGCTTCTCCTCAAGACGGTAAGCAGCTGGAACTGGAGGGTTTCAGAGGTTGGTTATCTTGCCTTTTGAGTCACAGACACAAAAAAAAAGAGATGAGTGTGAAAGCATTCCCCCGAATGTGTGCTGTTCTCTCAAAGCTCCACCTTTTTCTCCTGCAACCCCACCTGCTCATCAGCCCACAACATTCCCTCATCTCTGTGGACATTTAATAGCCAAGCTGAGTTGGTTATCTTTGTGTTAGGGTCACAGTAAGTTTCCAAGATTAGTTATCTACAATTTGCCTCTTACAATGCCTGAAATGGCATCTCCGGGCACTCTTCCCCTAGTTCTCTGCCTCAACGTCTTCACGCAGGCTGTCCTCTCTGTCTCAAGCTCTTGAAGACCCGCCCCACAACACTGCCGGCTACCCCTCAGGAAGCCCCCGGCCTCTGCACAATCCTTCCTCTTCGTTATGTCCTGTGCAGCCTTCAGATCTCAGCCAACTGCTTAGGAAAATTGAGTCCCCTTGTTATACGTTCTAAAAACAAAAACAAAAGCTATATGTACATTTTCTTCAAAGCACTGTCGCAGGTTACAATTATATGTGTGTGTGGGTGTGTGTGGTTATTTGATAAACATCTGTCTTCTCCACAGCACCATCAGCTACAGAACAGTAAAGGCTGTGTCTGTTTTCTTCTGCACTGCATCACGATACCAAGTACCGTTCAGGGCACATGGTAGGTAATCATGTATGTGTCGTATGAATAAAGTGTTGGTAATAACCCATCAAGAAGAATCATTCCCGTCAGTATTCCTAAGCCTCAACTCCACTTAGGATGATGCTGAAAAGTCCCCATAAAAGGGGTATTCACTGGAACAATGAGTAGAACAGCCAGGGTCTTAGGAAAAATCAAGGATGCCTTTCAGGTACGGAGTGGTAAATCCTTTTTAAAAAATCTATTTCACATACTATGCATGGCAGCAGCATGTATACCACACTCAGGAAAATATGAGCTGGTCTCTCCTTTCCGTGGCTGTGTAGCCTGCCCTTCTGAACAACAACACACACAGAAAGGGAAAGGCATCAATTTCTGTAGCTCTCCTATGATGTGCCAAGTACTCTGCCTATGCCATCTCCTTTGCTATTGAAGGGAAGGACTGTAATTCTGCTTATTCCATGTCCCCTAAGATATCTCTGTCAGTCTAGGACACATAGAAAGCATTGTATTAACCATTTATTAATGCTTGTTAAAGAAATTGCATGTATGAAAAGAAGGATCTTCTGACATTCAGGCAACCATAGATGAGCAAAAGCAATTGTGACTTATGAAGACATGGTTTACATTTATATGATTTAGAAGAGAGAACTGTAGCTGGGATAAAATTCTGAAAATAAAAAAAGTGTTTAGTCCTACAGTAGAAAGTGTTAAAGTAAAAGGCAACTAAGAGTACGTGTTAATCCCTATGATAAATTCTTAGCTAACTATGAAAAGATGATGGCCAAAGTTTAACAGGCAAGGATAAGGGAGTGCTTGTTATGTGGCACCTATCTCCAGAGACATCCCCTAAGGAATCTGTTTGGTCTCAGCATAGGCAAGCTTCCTTTTAGGTAAAGGAAGATAAAGATAAAGACTCTTCTTTCTAACACAACCACAATACCTTTATTATACCTAAAAAATAATAATAATTCCTCAGTATCTTATCCTGTCAGTGCTCAGATCTCCCATTATGTCACATAAATGTTTTTATTGTTTGTTGGTTCGTTGGTTGATGTTTTGTTTATTTTTACTGTTGCCCTGCTGGAATCAAAATCCAAACAGGGTCCATGTCTTGCATTGGTTGATATATTGCTTATGTCTCTTTTAATCAATAGTTTCCCCCTCCTTTGTATTTTTATTCCCAATTTATCTTTTGAAGAAAGTGGGTCATTTGTTCTGCAGTGTCTTCCACATACTGGATTTCATTCACCACGGTGTTGTTTAACATGCTTTCTGTCTCTTATGTTTGCTGTACAATTGTAGTTAGAGGCTCGATAGGTTCAGATTCAATGTTTGACAAGAATATGTCATAGCTGGTACTTTGTACTTCCTTTTGCATCACATCAGGAGGCGCATAGTATCTCATTGTGTCTCTTTTTTATATGTTAAAATCAATCGGTAAATTCAATTGATCACTAGATCCAATTTTCATTAGGGATGTGAAATATTGATATTCTAATTCTATCATTCTTTCTGCATTTATCACCTAGAATTCTTTTTAAAGAACATTCTCTCATCAATGGAATATGAGTATGTGTGTATATGTATATAATCTTCATTATACTTTGTACACAAATTGCTGGATAAACGCCTTCTGTTTATTTACCAGTTTTCAGAATGAAAAGATTCAATAGCATCTTCTAACAATGATCACAAATTTGGTTTTCTTTTCAAAGCATCATTATGAATTCACAGATTTAAACACGTTTGATATGATTCAATTCATTGCAGTTATTATCCTTATTGATGGTTCAATTATCCCATTTTTGAGACAAGTGGAAGCCAATTCAAGATGGCTCTAGAGTCCTTTTGATATGACCCCAATGATTTCCAATAACTTCCTTACTTTCAAGATTGAGATTTCAGGCTTATTTTGTACATTTTCTGCCACAGACATGGAGGCTTCTGTGCCCTGTAGGCTACAAACTGTATGATTCCAACTACATGATATTCTGGAAAAGACAAAACTATAGAGACAGTAAAAAGATCAGTGATTGCGAGGGGTTAAGGGGAGGGAGACATGAATAGGCAGAGCACAGAGGATTTTTAGGACAGTGAAACTATTCTTTCTTTATAGTATCATGTTCTGTATGATCCTATAATGGTGGATACATGTCATTATACATTTATCCAAACCCATAGAATATACAACACCAAGTAGGAAGCCTAATTTAAACTATGGACTTTGGGTGATTATGGTGTGTCAATATAGGTTCATCATTGTAACAAATGTACCACTCTGGTGGGAGATGTTGACAGTAGGGGAGGCTGTGCATGTGGTGGGGGGAGCAGGGAGTATCTAGGAACTCTCTGTACCTTCCTCTCAAATTTGCTGTGAACCTAAAACTGCTCTAAAAAAAAGTCTTTAAAAAATAAGATAAAAATAAAGCTTGTATAATATTTTACTTTATCCAGTTCTCTAGTTGAGAATCTCTGATCTAGAATCCATTTGGATAGGTGATGATTTAATTTTTTTTCTCAAAGGTATCCTTTTTTTTTTTTTGTGAGGAAGATCAGCCCTGAGCTAACATCCATGCTAATCCTCCTCTTTTTGCTGAGGAAGACCGGCTCTGAGCTAACATCCATTGCCAAGCCTCCTCCTTCCCCCCGCCCCCAAAGCCCCAGTAGATAGTTGTATGTCATAGTTGCACATCCTTCTAGTTGCTGTATGTGGGACACGGCCTCAGCATGGCTGGAGAAGGGGTGCGTAGGCACGCACCCGGGATCCGAACCCAGGCCGCCAGTAGCGGACCGCGCGCACTTAACAGCAAAGCCATGGGGCCGGCCCTCAAAGATATCCTTATTGTCTGCTCCTTTGCTCTCCCATCTTCTCATTTTTATCCTGTTTTCTATACTAATGTGAACTATGTATTTAATAAATATTAGTTTATTATCTTGATTCTTCTGTCTCCTAGATGCATATAGTGATCAATAGTGTAATAACAACTTAGTATTTATGGGAAAGGGGAATGTGTAGGAACTTGTAGGAAAAAAAAGTATAAATACTTACTAGTTTCCAAGCAATATACATGATATAGAGAGAGCTCCATAATATAGAGACAGCATATACATTACATAATACGGAAAGAGTATTAAATGCTCTTAAATGCTCTCTGTCTCTTAGACCACAACATTCTAAGTCTGTATTATGATCACCATTCTACATATGGATAAACAAAGACTCAAAATCGAGATCATATGCCTCATGTAACCCCTATAATATTTAGCTTGAAGTGATTGCACTGTAACACCTAAATCTGCTACAAGGGGGGGAGGGTAGTGTTTAATGATGTTACTCAGCAGTGCCATGAAATGACACAGTTAGGGAATCAACTTTAGGTTTGAAGTTAATCTTCCCACTCCTGTCACCAGAGCATGCAGAACACTGATCCTGCAGGAAGATGCAGCTGCAGGAGCCACCACAAACAGCAGAAGTGTGGGGTGCTGCAGCATTACAAGCCATTCCTAGGCTAACAAGCAATAGCTATGGACTGTAGAAAGGAAAGGAGTGGATATTCCACCCTCATGAGGTACAGACAGAAATGGATCAGACTCCTCCAGAAATAGACCATTAGGCACATGGTGAAAGGTTATTACCAGTCGCACGGTGGGCAGGGTCTGGACATTTATATCAAAATCTCTTGCATATTCTTCCGAACTAATTGAAAATAACCATAGTTGTTCCAGCAAATTGTACACGGTTCTCATCACAGAGTAAGGACTGAATTCTTTCTACCTACAAATCTGATTATCATCTTCATAGGGGCCTAAATTAAAGCACCCCCCACAGGTGTGGTTTTATACCTCTCAAGGGGTGCTCAAATAACAAAAGATGCTACTAGATGGACAATGGGGACAGGTCCTTCATTTGCTCACCATGATGATTGGGTACAAACTGCAGCTAGTTACTGAGCCAAGGTTGAGTTGCTCTAATAGGGGAGGAAATGGTTTTAATGGGAAGAGAAGAGAAATGAGGAGGGGGAGCCAATGGATGCTGTCAGGGGAAAAAGCGGCTGGTGTCCAGGGACTACACTGCCAGGAGGTGACTTTACAGGTCATAAATGCCTAACGGGAGGTTTTTAAGTTATTTTCTGTGGAATGTCTGATGTAAACACCCTCCTCTGTCCCGTAAGGACTCTTCACTAAAGTCTCCCTTGTTCCCCAATGCTTTTCCATTAATAGATTCTTAGCGAATCAGCCAAGCTGAGCATCTGTGTTGGTGCTGGGCAAAGACAGACGCAGGAGCCTTGGGGAGATGGCACAGCTAACACTGGTGAGACATTTCCATCGAGCATTTCCTTCATCACTCAGAATTGAGATTGTGATGTCCCAGAGAAGGAAGAGTGGGAAGAAGAAGAAGAAAAAGAGAGAAAGAAAGAGAGAGAGAGAAGTGAGGGAGGGAGGAAGAGAGGGAGGGAGGGAAGGAGGAAGGAGAGAGAGAGGAACAGCCCAGGCCTCAGAGTTGTTTTATTTCTCTTTGGATGTGGAGTTTCAGATTTGAACCTGAGTCTCTCTGACCTTAAAGCCCTGTATTTTCTACTAGAGTGTAAGCATACAACAAAATCCCCATTTCTAAAAGTCAGCTTGTAACGTAAACTCAGTCCATGCTGACTTCAAAAAGCAGAAGAAATTTTAATGGTTCCCCATGTGAAAACACCCAAACTCCCAGAAAGGCTTTCACAGCCTCCCACCAAACAGCTCCAAGCTATTGGGCTAATTTTACTTTCCATCCCAGGAACAGCTCTAGTCTGCAGCATGTCATGTTGTCGATTGTTTCCCTCTGGATTTCCCTTTTGCCTCCCTTTTCCATCCACCAAAGACTTTTGTGTTCTTCATTTCCGTGCTCGCATCATCAACCCACTTCAGGAGGACTGCCCGATTCCCTTTCCAAGTCTTGTCACTCTTTCTATATTTCTGTCGCCTATCTCATGTCTCGGGTCATCTTTAGCCACCTGTGCATCCCTCCATGGACCCAGCACAGTGCAGGGCACATAACTGATTCCCAATAAATATTGATTGCATTTAACCTTAAGATGATGGGTCTGTAACTTTATTTGCAGCTAACCTTAATAACCTCTAGAGGTTTCTCTTTGAAGATGGGAAAATCACATTTTAATGGTCTAAAACAGAATTCAAAGGAAGCAAACCCAGCATGGCTGTCTTGTAATTGTCTCCTCTTACTCCTGGTGCCTGATTAAGAATCTTCCTGCCCAACCAGATATGTGTTTACCTCAGACTCAATTAGGAGGATAAAGCAATGCTGAACAGAAAAAGTCCCATTGATTTTGTTGCATGCACCTCAGCTCATCAGCTGTGCCTGTGTGCCAGCCATATCCAGCGCAACAATAACCAGAGGTCTGAGTGTTTTGAGGTGAGCCATGGGCTTGAGTGGGCACATTACAGGGGGCTCAGTGGTTGCTCTGGGAAATGCACCTGCTTTGATGCCATTGGAATTTCCAATTTCTTGGCAAAAGTCCTAGCACCGGCCGGCATCACAGCTCCAGCAGACCCCAGGGGTCTGTCTGCGCTGCCCTCAGGTTCACAGCTAGCAGACCTGGTCTGTAGGATTCCAGAAATGCAGTGCCTGTGTCTTCCTTAACTCCTTAATTGGCACAGAGGAGATTCCATCCTCCCGAGAAGGCCACAGGGAGACAGAGAGCAGTGTGGTAAAGAAAGCATCCTGACCGTTGAAATGATACCCATTTATTGCATGAGCACTTACACCCAAATGGAAACATAAAATTACAAAGCGGTTTATGTCCTTTTCCTTATTCATCATTGCCAACGTTATTCTTCGCAGCCACAGACTGCTTTCCTTTAAAAGGCCCCAGAGCACTTCTTAGATGTTGTCTGGACACAAGCATCCCTAACAAAAGAGCGCATGCTGCTGAGTGGCATATCCTGTCCCTGCTTCAACAGGCTTCTCCATGTGCAGCATCGCTTGAACATGAGGAAGGAGAAATGGTAAAGAGAGGAGGTAGGCTGGACAGACATACAGACAAACAGAGATAAAGGTCAGACAGAGAGAGCCAGAAAGAAAGACAGAGAAAGAGATAGACACAGAAAGGGAAAGAAAAAGAGTCAGAGACATAAGCAGCGACAGACTGATTGATGGATGCACAGAACCTGGCAGAGCAGGCTGACAGGCAGACAGACCTCCAAGGCTGGTTGTAGACAGCCTTCACCCACACCAGGGCCAGGGGCTGCTCAGCTGAGGCTTTTCCCTCCCAAGCCCCGCTCCTTCTGCTCCCCTGCCACACGTCCCTCACTCTTCCCTCTCCCAAAACACATCAGCCCTCTAAGACTCAATTGTCCCTAAGTGGGACCCAGCCTGGGATGGCAGTGACAAAGAGATGCTTCACAGAGTAACAGAGCAAGAAACAGACTCAAGAAAAGAGAATGTGGGAAAACAGCCCCGGGGAGAAGAAAAAGAAGAAAGAGAGAAGATGGGGTGATGCTGTGACAAGGGTGGGTGTCTCTGTGAAGCCATTTTCACACTGCAAAGTAAACCTGCTGGGAGTGGACATGGGAGGGACAGGAGGGTTATTGCTTCACCTGCACTGGGGGGCCAGACTTCCTGGGAGGCTGGGGGGGGGCTTTTCCTTGCTCCCTGCTTTATAAGCCTGATGGCAGCCGCTTGGTGATCTCCGAATTCCCCAGCTTTTAGAGCTGACCCTTCCTTTTAATATTTAAGTGACAGTGGCTTATATTTAGGAAACATATGCTTCAGAAAGTAGAGCTCAAGTGTCATGATGTCCTGCAACTTACAGACCAATGGCTCCAAAAAAACCAAATAAAATAAATAATAAGAATTAAAAACGTACATAGAGAAAGAGAAATAAAGCAAATGTGGCCAAATGTTACTAATTCTTGACTCTATGTGGTAGGCATACAGAAGTCAGAGTGCTATTCTTTCAACATTTCAGGATGTTTAAACTTTTCATTTATAAAAGGTTGGAATACTTTTTTAAATAATAGAAAGCAAGAAAAGACTACACAGAGGCCCTTGCCCAGTGGGTGGGAAAGCGACGCCCTCCCTGCCTTTCTCCCAGGCCTTGCCTGCTCTGATTTCCTGCACCTGCCAAATCCTCTCATCACTCTGTCCTCACGTTTGCGGGTGCTCCCTTCTCTCCACTCCACATGGGCCAAACATGGAACAGCCTTATCTTCCTTGATTCCCACAAAACCCCACACACAGGGCAGGTGTGTGCAATCCCTTTGACCAAAGATCCCAGGACAATGGTTGGAGGTGGGGGTTACATTACAGAGCATCAAAGGACATAAATGAAAATTGAATATTTTAACATCAAAACTTACAAACACTGTTTGCCTTTGTGGTTTTAAAATGAGCAACACACTTTAACATCTTATTCTTGGAGAAATATTTTCAATAAAGTGAGACAACTGAAGGGTGGCCACTGTTATTTCTAAAAGTCCCCCGGCCAGCCCTTCCACTAGGAGAGTCAGCTTCAGGTTTTTTGCTGGTCATTTCTTCTCCTCAAGACCCAGCCTGCCGTCATGCTGCTCAGCTAATTCTCTTTCCTCCTCCACCCCCTCCCTCTCTCTATCCACAAAAACTCTGAGTTCAACCCAATTTCTCATTCAGAATCATTCAGTTCTTTCTATATTCTGCCCCCTGCTTCCAAACTCTGTGTTTGTCTGTGGTGGAAAGGGAAGCTGCAACACTATGGAACTACAGATCTATTAATTCATTTGGTTAAGCAAAAAATCATTTGCCCCCTGAGAGCAATTATGTTAGCAGAGGGCAGAAGCATCGATGCAGTATTTATTTTAAATTGCAATTTAAAATATTTTTGCTACCCTGAACTGTGGCTTCACCAAAGAGCCCTATTTAAAATGTGGCAAACATTCAGTAGCAATTTGTATGGGAACTTTGTCTGCAAAACCTGTGCAGAAAAGCAGTCCTATTTAAAATGAGCTATAAGAATGCTACTGTCATTGTATTTTCCTGGGTCGCTAGCCTAGAAGAGGACAATTGAGACAATGTAAAGACGTCTACCCCCACCCCATTTTCCCAGCCCCGTGATCTGCCCAACTATCATTGGTATTCTTGCCTCAGCCCTCCTGCTGACAGCTCTATTCAGTCTCTTCAGCTCTGTTCAGTTTCTTTTGACACACATCTCAACTCCTCTTTGGGGCTTACTTTGTTCTCCCAGTGCCAGGGTCCTGGACCTGTTCTGGATCCATCCTGTTCTTGGAAAATCTGCTTTCCATGCATTGTCTCCACACTGTCTAATCTGTTTGGCTTCGTATGAGCAGGATTCAGTGACTCTGTCCTCATATCGTTTTTGCCAGCCTCAACTTTCATAGGCAGCACGAAAACCTCCAGGAACGTTATCCCTTCCCTGTCGTTTCTTCCTCTGCTATCCCAACTCCCACAAGAAGTTTCTTTCCAAAGAGGCTTATTCCAGTTCTCCACTCTGAGGGAAGCCAGTGACCTCTTGGCCTTGCTTCTGGAGCTTTGGATCGTCAGAAAGAACCTTGGAAATATTACTGGTCTAAGACCAGCCAAAGGCCTCCTCGTTCTGGGCAAGACCACCTTGGACTCTTTTGCTTGCAATAAAATGGAAGCTTCAGGACAATAAGAAATAGTGACTTGTTCAAGGTTCTCACTCTGCCAGCATCTATTAAACGAAGTACCAAGGGCACTTTCTAAACAAATGGACTTTTAGCCTGGGGTTGGCATAAGTTACATGTTCTCCTTCATTGTAATTGTAATTGCCCTGCAGAGGGGCAATTGGACCTTCTTGTACCTTCCCTAAAAATTTGCAACTAATAGCCACAGCTTGTTAGTCCTATCTGCTTCCCATAACTAGGAAACATTACCTGATGGAGTCAGGGTCTCCTGTAACAACCACATGCTAGCAAGTGGTACTGTTCTGAGAAGGACATCTGCCTTCTTCGAGGACACCCGCCCCCCACCCCCAGCACCCTGCTTCATCCTCTTACAGGTGCACTCCCATGCTCTTCCTCAGTGACTAGTCTGGTGTTGGCAACCTCTACATTCTGGGCAATCAGAGTCCTTCCCATGGAATTGTGAACCTTAAACTCAGGAGAGACAGCCCTTTCCTCTCTGGAGGTAAGACTGGGAAAAGTGAGTTCAGAGCCACTGGCTGGCCCTGGGCCCACTGCATGTCCCAAGCTCACCTGCAGGAGGAGAGAAGGAACTTAACACAAAGGAGAGAAGCCAAGGCGAGTGACACCAAGGGACCTGAGGTTCCAGTGTCAGAAGTCCTGAGAAAAGCCCTGGGTACAGCCTTCCTGAGGTTCTGCTTTTAGAGTGTGTTTTCTTTTCTGATGTTGGTTTTGATTTTCTGAACTACCCTGGTCCTTCCAATAAATCTTTTTATGCTTAGATAAATCTAAGTTGGTTTTCTACTACCTGGAACTCAAAGAATCCTAACAAATGGCCCATAATTTACTTATCTTGATAATCGATATAATTACTATGTGCCAGGAAGTTGTGTTAGGCCTTGAAGAAATGCAGATAAGTAGGTTGGCCTTTGCCCTTACAGCGCTCACAATCCGGAGCGGGGCCGGGGCGGGGGGTGGGGGGTGGTGGGGGAATGGGAGGGGGGGGAGATGGGACACTGGATAGGATACAGATGGATAGCACTCCTTTCCCTGAGCTCTGAGTTCCTAGATTTACCACCTTGCACACCAATGGCTCTTTCTCAGGACACTCTCCCCACAGGAGCAGCAGCTGCCCTTTTCCCCTTTATATTCCTATTATCTAGTGCAATCATAAAGACCCTCTGAATATTTGTTGTGGGAATAAGTGATATATAGTAATAATAACAATAATGCTGCTCTATGGGTCTTAAAGCCCTTTCAGATAAGTTATCTTTTATGTCAAGAATATCCAGTCCACGGGATCTTTATAGTAGAAAGTTGATGTCTATCAGGCGTCACAGCAAAATAAAAACATCCTGTAAGACCTTCAGCTTCCTTCCTTTTTCTTATCTAATCTTAATTTGGCTTTCTAAGTAGGCTTTCTTACTGGGAAAAGAATGAACTAATGGCTGGGAGAGAAGGAGAAGAAGTATCTGGGTAACTTGGCTGCATTTCCTGAAAACAAAATTAATTAGTTTCTGTTGAAGATAAATCTCAGGGCCTCAGGTACCTAAGATCCTCATCCTCCAAAGTGACCTGGGAACCAAAGTTCAGGATCTGCAAAATTGAGGCCCCAACACCTCATTCACTCATTCATTCAACAAGCTCTATTGTGTGCCAAATATGTACCAAGCGTTATGGTAAGTGTTGTGACTGTCCCCACTCTCAGCAGGTTACAGCCTAGTACAGTGGTTCTCAAATTGACTTGTGCCCTGGAATCACTAAGAGAGCTTTAAAAAGTACTGATACCTGAGGGTTGGCCTGGTGGTGTAGTGGTTAAGTTCAGTGTGCTCCACTTCGACAGCCCAGATTTGCAGGTTCGGATCCTGGGCACGGACCTACACCCCTCATCAAGCCATGCTATGGCAACAACCCGCATAGAAAATAGAGGAAGATGGGCACAGATATTAGCTCAGGGCCACTCTTCCTCAAGCAAAAAGAAGAAGATTGGCAACGGGTGTTAGTTCAGGGCCAATCTTACTCACCAAAAAAAAAAAAAACCTAATACCAGAATCCCACTCCTAGAGATTGTGATTTCATTAGTGTGGGGTGTGATCTGGATATCTGGAGTTTTAAAAGGTCCCCAGGTGATTCTAAAGTGCAACTAAGGCTGAGAACCATGGTCTAGAGGGAGAGAAAGATGAATAAGTATTACTGCACAAAATTGGGGTTCTCTTGCCCAAAGCACATAAATAAGCCAATTAATTATAGCATCAGCCTTTGGGAAAAGAGATCAGCTTTATTCTGCAAGATCAATCTGCAGGGAGACAGGGGGTGTGTGCCCTCAGATCTGTCTCCCCGATTCAGGATTTGGGGTGAAATTAAAGTGGTTAGGAAAAACATGTTGGCACATGGAAATCCTGGTGGGACAGGTTTTGATTTGTGGGCTTCAAGCATTTATAGTAAGGTTCTAAACATTTATGGTGAGGTTTTAAACATTTATGGTAAGATGGGGAAGGAATTTTAACACTGGATCTTCCTGAATGATGGACCCCTCATTTCTGATAAGAGTCCAACATTTAAGCTCAGGTCGTGTCCCAGTCCTTTGGTTCCATGGGATGGAGGATCTCTGGTTCCACAGTCATTTCAGGTCAAGATTTCTTCTTCTGCACATGCTCTGGCTATGTGACTTTGCAAATTTTCTGAAAGACAATCCTTAATCACTCTGTTGATAAGATGGGGTCACTTGAACTGGTCCTGGAGGGCCTGTGGTTACATAAGCAAGGAATTACTAGAAAGGGTTTAAATACATGATGCAATGGGAACACGTGAGGCCCTCTCGGCCCAGGCTTAGAAGAATCTGAGAGGCTTCCCCACGCAGGCAGCTGAGACCTGAAGGATCAGGCCAAGTGATGATGTTGGGAAGATACGAGGAGAAAAGTATTCTGAGCAAAAATAACAGTAAATCTCATAAGAAAGGGCACTTTCTTATGAGAGAGAGAGAGAGAGACAGCCTGGTGTGTTGGAGAACAGAAAATGGCCTTACAGCAAAGGAAAGACAGAAAGTGATAAAAATTGAGCTTGAAGAGGTGTGTAAAGATCAAAACACAAAAATTGAAGTTTTGAGATGTAACTCTGAAGGCAATGGGGACGCATTACAAGGTGAGACGCATTACAGGAGAATGAAAGGATCAGCTGGGTTATCATCAGTGCTTTCTTTAGGCCGTCACTCATCAGAATAACTCTGATGGCCACACTTATAAATAGGACCATCCTGGTAGCTGCACGGTTAATATGCGTTGGTACTGTGTTAATGAGTTATCCTTTCTCTTTAAAATCTCCTCCAGGGCCGGCCCCGTGGCTTAGCGGTTAAGTGCGCGCACTCCGCTACTGGCGGCCCGGTTCGGATCCCGGGCGCGCACCGATGCACCGCTTCTCCGGCCATGCTGAGGCCGCGTCTCACATACAGCAACTAGAAGGATGTGCAACTGTGACATACAACTATCTACTGGGGCTTTGGGGAGAAAAAAAAGGAGGAGGATTGGCAATAGATGTTAGCTAAGAGCTGGTCTTCCTCAGCAAAAAGAGGAGGATTAGCATGGATGTTAGCTCAGGGCTGATCTCCCTCACAAAAAAAAAAAAAAAAATCTCGTCCATATCTAGTCATTGTGCTTGATATATTTATAAGCTGCTGCTTCTCCCCAGGAGATCAAAGCAGCCGTATCATCTCCTTAACCTTCATTGCACCACTGGATTATAGCAAGGTAAATTATATTAAATTAAGGAAAATTTTAAACACTTAAAGCTTGAAAGACTTGCCAAAAACCCAGTGCAATAAGCTGAGAAAACGCCAAGTTCTGGGGTTGCTTTTCCCACTGATTCTTAGGCTCCGATTTATCCGCAAGATGACATTGTTGGAGGAACAAGTCAGCTTGGAGCATTTCTGCAGAGGAGGGCAGAAAGCTAACCTGCACTTAGAAAAAAAAAAATCAGAGGGGAACGAAAGTGCTTTTTGCTCAGGGAAACTCTTCCAATTTCAGTTCCAGGGGAAATAGTTAGTTCATGAACTGAGCTGAGGGAAATGCATGCACTGGTTCCCTGGGGAAAAGGGGTCTGGCCAACTCTCCAACTGCTACTACAAATTTTAGGCTATTTTACATTTGCCTTCATGGTGGAGAAACTAGATATTGCTTACCTAAAGCTAAAACACTTTGAATTGGATTTGACCTGGTAGATTTTTCCTGACTCAGTCACCACATGTTGAGGTTGGCCCGTTTATTCGGTTTTGAATCAGTCGACTGTGTTTCCCAACAAACTGCCAGCTCTTGTAGGCCCAGATCTGATTTTCTGCTGCTCTTGCCTAAGTTCCCTCTCCCCTGACTACCTGAAAAAGGCAATTCAAGCTCACCTTTCAGTTCCCGGCTCTGAGCTCAGCCCATTGCTTGAGTTCAGACAAAGAAGTCAGAGTATGGATAAGACCAGTGCTTCTCAAACTGTAATGTACCCCCACATTACCTGGGGATCTTGTGAAAGTGCAGACCCCACATTCTGCACTTCTGACAAGCTCCCAGGTGGTGCTGATGCTGCAGGTCCACGAACCATGCTTTTTCTCTACCTGTTCTGAAACTCTAAGATCCCTCCTTTCAAAACCATCTTCTCCATCAGCCTTCTTCAATTTCCATTCTTAGAGAATCATCTGAGTCTTGAAGGCCTTTTGCCCTTCCAGAGTCTCCTTTCAAAAACACTTTCCCTGGAGGATTAATATTTGATGCTCTCTCTCAGCTAACAGCATCAGGGATTAGGTTTCAATTGGTTGAAATCCAAACCAAAATGGAATGAGTCAGGGCTGTGAATACTAAAGAGAAAAAGGTCGCACAGAACAAAGAAAGGGACTCATTGATGACACCATCTTTCCCAATGAAAAGGAAACTAACAAACAAACAAAAATGAAGCCACTCTTCCTGCCTTCAGAGGAGTTTCAAACCAGAGGATGTTACCTAGAACAAACTGGAGAGTCACAGCCTAGGAGATAAATTCTACTCTGCTCTAGGATTGGGATTGGGGGCAAATTGTGTAATCTTCTGATTAGTTTCCTAATCTATAGAATGGAAATGACAATACCTACCCCATCCACCCCAAATTATTGTAAGAGTTAAATTTAAATGAGATATTTAATCTTAGATATTGCCAAGCACCTAGTATAGTAACCCTAATAGTCACTCGAAATATCATGAAAATGTAACTAATAATGCTGGTGAAGTTTGCAAAATTCAGATTAGCAGAAGGACTCAAGAAGGACTTTAGGAATTCAGTGATTTCCAGTGTGGAGGTGAAGGGAATACAGTTTATCACACAATTTGTCCTTTCATATCTTGTGTTCCATCTTAGCTCTCAGCCTTGAAGGATGTCTTCCTCTACTTTTTCTTCAATGATTGGTCCTGTCTAATTTACTTGTAGAGTTTTGCCCTACGGAAATATCATATTCAAGAAGAAAAATAGCCCTAGCAATTATTATGGATCCCTCTCAGTACACCTCACTTAATTATAAGGCAACACTGGAAATCCATTACTTCCCTTGCCATTTACTAGCTGATCTTGGGCAAATGAACCTTCTCACTCTTGGTTTTCGGCTCTGTAAAGTGGGAGCAGCAACAGCTATCTCAGAGGGTTGTTGTGCAGCTTAAATGGAGTATTTTATACAGCCCCCTGGTAACTGGAAATTGTGGCCCCTGTGTGCGGCCCCCCATCAGTCCCTTCACCCCATTGTGTCAAATGGACAAGTCCCTTAGCAGCAAATAGACCAAGCTAAAGATTGATTCTAGCCTTATTTCTTCATTTTTTCCCCCAAACTTTAGATGTTCACTCCTGTTCTCTTAACGCTTGCCCAAGCTGATGCTGCCAATTTTTCCCCAAATTGTAGCGGCCCAAAGAACTGTTGGAGAAGCTGAGTTAAATGCGATGTTTTAGGACTGTTCTTTTTTAACAGTAGGTCTAAACAGAGCAAATTAAAATTTCTAAGGAGGTCAGCGTCTCAGCCACTCAGCCTCAGGATGGGAACTGCTCACGGGAAATGGAGCTGTCAGAGACAGTACTGGTGGGGGGCACAGTGAGGCCGGGAGGGGGCTTCCTCTTCTCCTCCTAGAACTCAAATGGCCCCAAGCCAAGAATCAGAAGCAAACTTGCCAACATATGCTTTGTTTCCCAACAAATGATGCTCAATTTAGGCCATGATGATTTTTCTAAAATCCCATTTAACATAAATTTTGTTTTATATGGGCTAGCAGATGGGGCCTGAAGCAGCAGAGCAGAATGGCTGTACAGTATGCTATAAGTCACGTGCGTGGAGTGACAGGCTCCATGTGTCTGTGTGCTTTTGGGAGCTGTTAAAAAAAATACAAAGAAAATCAGGTCAACACCTAGGCGTTTTCAAGGTGAAAAAAATCATAATTTGGAAATCTAGAGATTATTAATCTGATTTTTTTTTTTTGAGATGGGAAAAGAAGTATTGAGATACCACTTGGATAGAGCATCACCTTTATTAATTCTCTCATCCTCTCTGGGCCTCAGTTTCCTCACCCAGAAAATGAAGCTTGTTTGGGGTCAGAGATGGCAGAGAGATTTCACTTCATGTGCTAACTCTAACCCGTAGCAGTGGCTGCTCTGAGGACTGGCATAAGAAGTCTGAGGCTCTAGCTGGACTGGTGTCACCTTAGATAATTAATATCTGTCGTGAGTCTAGGACACAGTCAGTTAGAGTTGTGCTAAACACTTGCAACCCATGTAAATGAGATCGTCTCTGAAGTCTCTTGCATTTTAATAGTTATTGAGTCTAATTTACCCACCACAGGATAAAGGGCACTGGCAGAGGAGGACCTGTAGAAGATTAGATTGGGAGGCCCAAGAGAGAGAAGAGTCACCTAGAGATCACCCAAGAGTATAGCTCTGGCTAAGAGACATCCTGAAGTTTGGCTCACCTTGCCACTAAATGCCCCCTACAAATTCAAGCTCAGGTGATACGTGTGACACAGAGCCCCTGCAAAATTTTTTTAAACAACAAAGATATAGGTCCTCATAGTTCCCTGACTTTCTTGGCACCTGTAATGGGTTGAATGGTGGTCCCCAAAAAGATTTGTCCATTTCCTAATGCCCGGAACCTGTGAATGCTACCTTATTTCAAAAAAGGGCCTTTTCAGAAGTAATTAAGTTAAAGATCTGGAGATAAGATCATCTTATAAAATATGGAGAGAAGGCACAGGAAGAGGAGGAGGGACTGTGACCACAGAGGCAGAAATTGGAATGATGTGATCAAGGAGGCCAAGGAGCACTGACAGCCACAAGCAGCTGGAAGAGGCAAGGAAGGATTTTCCTCTGGCCTGCAGAACTGTGAGAGAATAAATTTCTGTTGTTGTAAGCCACCAAGTTTGAGGTCATTTTTTCAGCAGCCACAGGAAACTAATATAGCAGCCTACAGGAGTAACGGTGGCCACAGAATGGCTCAGGCAGGCCAAAGGAAGACTCAGAAGCAGTGGCTTTGTGCAGAGGTCATTGGCCCAGATTCCCACCATTCCTTCCCACCTCCCCTGTCCTTCAGACACTCTCCTTTACACAGGATCACTTCTGCAGCCCCCAAGCACAGAGCCTCTGCCTCGACTCCTCTGGGTCTCTCCTCTCATCTGCACCACCTTGGCCCTCAGACAGCCTCCCCCAGGCCTTCCCTCAGGCCCGCCTTGACCTTGGCCAAGTGGTATAGTCTAACTCAGCTACCAGACTAATCATTCCTCATAATTCTATTTGCACAGAACCCTCTTGGTCGTGCTGGAGAACATACTCTTAAGCTAGTCTCCCTCCCCTTTATTATCCAAATGACAGCTTACAACCGCACACACAAAAACTGCCACCAGCATTTGGCAGCTGAGGGATGGAGCAAAAGAGGAACTCAAAAGAAAGCGAGCTCCCTATAGCAGTGTCTGATAAGGAAACTTTCCAATGTGCGAGAAATAATAGGCCAAGGATTCACTTCTGAGATTTCATCTTTGTGGCCTCAGAATTTCAATCTACAGGAACAACAATTCACATTAAGAACAAGTGGACCAAACCATGAATTTCTTTTGATGCCATTGCCCCTGCTCTGCATTTTTCCAATGCTATGTGTTGCCTGCACATACTGAGGAATCTTTTTTTTTTTAATGTATTACTTTTTTTTTTTATAATTTTATTTATTTATTTTTCCCCCAAAGCCCCAGTAGATAGTTGTATGTCATAGCTGCACATCCTTCTAGTTGCTGTATATGGGACGCGGCCTCAGCACGGCCGGACAAGCTGTGCGTCGGTGGGCGCCCGGGATCCAAACCCGGGCTGCCAGTAGCGGAGCGCACGCACTTAACCGCTAAGCCACGGTGCCGGCCCGATACTGAGGAATCTGACTTTCACCATATAGCAACCTCCTCCCTCGACCCCGAGACTTGCACAGTCTACATCCACTTCTCATTTCATTCCACAGCCACGTGTCGACACTGAGACCTCACCAGGAACCACAGAGCAAGCTGTCCTGTGAGCCCTGGCTCCCCACTCCTGTCACAGCTTGCGGCAAGGGACTCATCTGGTCCAAATCTCTGTTTTATGGTGAGAGTTGTGGTGGGGAAAACCCAGGCCACGGATTCCATTTACTTTATATTACTATATAATACCATATATTACTATAGTCTACTACTTACCATCTGTGTGACATAGAGCATTTATTTAAAATCTTAGTGATACCAGCTTCTCATTCATGGGGAAAGATTAATAATAGCTTCCTTGCACGATTACTGTGAGAATCAACATGCCTAGCCTGGGGCCTGGCTCAGCTGAAGTCTTCAGGAAATATTAGCTCCTGTGATTTCCATTGCTGTTATTGGGGTTGTTGTCATTACTACCCTCCCCTAAAGATACGTAATCCCCAACCTCCCCCTCCACCATTTCTGCTTGCCTCCATGTTTGCTCATATAATGACTGAGAGCGGGATGAAGACCAGAGAAGAAATGCAAGCAAAAGCTTGGTGCCTGCTGGATCAGAAGTGGTCTGAGCCATTCAAGGACAAAGAGATGCATTTGTGTCTTGGTCTCTGGTTAATTCTGTTTTGTATTCTGTACACAGAGCCCTCATTAGACACTTTTGCTTCAGAAATCACAGTAGCCTAGCTGGCACTTGGTTTTGTCTCCAAAACCACTAACCTGCATATGAACTATGCAAAACCATCTTGCTTTGTGAATGATCAGACACGTGACAACAATTGCCCAGTGCAGACAGCCCATGCTGTCCTGATCCCTCCTTTCTAACTGGGATGGCACTGCCTATTTCCTTTGGCCAAGTGCAGAGGGAAGGCCTTCTGTTCTGTCCCCACCAGCCTGATGTTTGTCCACCGAGAGCCCCAGCTTCGTCCTCCTTGGGGTGCTGGCTCTGGCAGCACTTTAAACGGTGGTCCCTCCCACTGCACTCACTTCACTGCCTCAGCTCTGACTAGTCCCCTGAACCCTCCCCCCTCTGCCCTCACCTCTCCACTTAGCCATACTCTTCTGTTCCTGTACACACCTGGCTCTTGACAAAAATGCAGGTTATTAGTATTGCCTCTGACCTCCTTAGGCAAACTTCTCCCTTCCTGATTATTCCTACCAATTTACCCCAGCTCTATTACAAGTGGGAAGTGTGCCTGGTCATCTGGGCAATGCTCCAAATTCCCCCTGCCATATCATCACCCTAATCGAAGGCCTCACTTTCCACCTTAAAGTCAACCAGTCTCTTAGATGAGCATCTGATGACCTAGTCACGCTGCCATGTAAATGACTGATGGGAGAGCAAAGGCTCTCCCCTCGGGACTGGTAATCTAACAGGGATAGGCATTTCTCCCCCCAAGGAGCGTTCCTCAGGGTCCTCTGTTGGCCAAAACATTGGGAAATTTTGTACTCTCCTTAAAAATGAGTTATTTCAACAAAGGTCAGTTGGAGTATTAGTTTGTTAGGACTGCCATAACAAAGCATCACAGACTGAACGGCTTAAACAACAAAACTGTATTGTTTCACTAGAGGCTAGAAGTCTGAAATCAAGGTGTCAGCAGGGTTGCTGCCTTCTGAGGGCTGTGAGAGGCAATCTATTCCATGTATCTCAGCGTCTGGTGGCCTCAGGTGTTCCTTGGCTTGAAGATGGCGTTTTCTCTGTGTCTTAACATCATCTTCCTTCTGTACACATCTGTCTGTGTGTCCAAATTTCCCCATTTTATAAAGACAACAGTCATATTGGGTTAGAGACTGCCCTAACAACTTCATCTTATTTTGATCACCTGTAAAGACCCTATTTCCAAATAAGGTCACATTCACAGGTCCTTGGTGCTAGGACTCCAACATCTTTGGGGGAATATAGTTCAACCCATAACGCTTAGATACAGCATATTCTTATTTATGTCAAGGATGCATTCCTGAAGACCTCATATAATTTAAAGGTTTTATAATTAATTTTTCTAAAGGAAAATCAGTCATTGAGGACAAGGCAGAGGGACTATTATCTCAAAGTGTATTTATCCATAAACATTAACATGTTTCTCCTTTAATATTTCTTTTTTTCTTTTCTCCATTTTCTCTAATATTTACCTTCGAGGACTCACTGAATTGACTGCTCAGCCTATCTCACTGGTTATTTGGTTTGTGTAATGGCATTTTATGTAACTTCCACTGCAGAGTTACTGATTTTCAGACCTGATTTTCAGCACTCACAAAAGCAATATGACTTCATGACATCTTGGATGATATTGTTATATGATACAAAAGTTCTAAATGCTTAAGTAGCAATGAATATTAAAATAAAAGCACAAAAGTGACCAAAATCAGGGCCAGCCTGGTGGCATAGCAGTTAAGGGCACGTGCTCTGCTTCGGCGGCCCAGGGTTCTCAGGTTTGGATCCCTGGCGCACACCGATGCACTGCTTATCAAGCAGTGCTGTGGTGGCATCCCATATAAGGTAGAGGAAGATGGGCACAGATATTAGCCCAGGGCCAATCTTCCTCAGTAAAAAGAGGAGGATTGGCATCAGATGTTAGGTCAGGGCTAATCTTCCTCACCAAAAAAAAAAAAAAAAAAAAGTGATCAAAATCTCTTGCTGAAATTCTGATGCATATAAACATGAGGGTGATCCACAGCCACGGACAAAGGCATTTCCATGAAGGAGCTAAAGTGACACTGTCATCTGGCAATAGTGTGAATGTGGTATACATTTCACACCACCCCCTGCTTTGAAATTGTGTGATTTTTTTTTTTTAATTTGAAGAATTTATGTTTTTTTCAAATTTGGTAACCAATTGAGACACGGTTAATTATTTCAGGTCACACTATTTCAAATCCACATAGCTCAAGTTTGCGTTAAGTGCCACTGGACCGTGTAATAAGCACCTTTCCTTGAGTAGGAAGAATCATAGAGCAAGCTACCCAAAGGAAACAAGGCAGCTGGTAGCTACATGTCTGCTTACAGAGGCCAGATTTATGTAGATCAGAAATCTAAAGTGAGATTTAGACATGTCTGTGGTCCTTGGTATTTAAATTATTTATTCCCTGGTCCTCTCTGCCTAGCTCTGAAGTCTATTAACAAAAGAAATATTACCTTCATTATGTGTTCTTTTGAGCTCCCCTGCCTCCAGCCACCAAAATAGGCCTGTCATCCCTTGGTATGAATGCCAAGCTCCTAAAGCAAAATGACCTAAAGGTGACGGGAGGCACTATGTACTCAGCAGGGTCGTGCTGTGGGTGGCCACATATCTGAGACTTGGCTTTTAGTCTTGGGCTCTGCCACCAACAAGTTATGCTTCCTTGGACAATTTGTTTAACTTCTCTGGGCTTCCATTTCCCCACAGTAAATGGTTTTTATGTTTTTGTTAAAGAGATAGAATGCCAAAGACAACACACGAGATGCAGGACTATCTCCTTAGAGGATGACCTCCACATGGGTCATCTGGAAGGGTCTCAGATCACGAGCCCTCACTTCTCTCCACTAAACCCGTGTTTCTCCTGAGGCCCCAGGTGGGGCTGAGGTCTCATGTGCTAAGAGAGTCCCTTGGACTGCTCCCTCCAGTTTTGCCAACCATCTCATTATGAATGGGCTCACCCGCCCACCCTACCTCAGCTTTAGTCCACACCTTCACCCAGCTGCACAGGGAAGAAAGGGCTCTCTAGGCAGTGTTGTTCTGACTCTGACTTTGACTGCCCAGCATGTCCTAGACAGGCCACCTTCGGGCTCCTGGATAGAAGGGTGCTGGGTAGACACAGTGTCCGTATTTTCTGAACCAAAACACATGATTTGTTTCACAGGAGATTTCTGAATTTTCAAAGTAAAATAATCTGAAAAATATGAAAATCAAGTCATATTTAGTTAAGCCTCTAATTAATTGCCTTAATCAAAAAGGAATAAAATTACATTAGATTCATCTACCTAAGGACATCTAGAGTGAGACACATGTACACATATTTCCTCTTTTTGAGTGAGGAACAAGAGTCCTCTATCCCACTCCAACCATTTTCTATCGATAATTCCACAGCCAAGCCCCATTTCTTCTTTCCAAAATCCTTTCTTCTCTACATAAAGAAAGAAGTTAATTTTCAGCCTCATGGAAAAATAAGCAAAAGGAAGAATGCATCTTTTCCTGGTCTTTAGGAATTTCAATGTAAAAATACATTCCATTTGTAGAGCAAGCCTTGTAATTTTCACCCCGTCATCAGGAATGGTGATTCCCAGAAAGGTTGGGGATTTTGACTTTTGGTTTCATGCTTGACATCTGGATGGGTTTATGTTATATTGTTTCTCAACTTGTGAGGGTGGGAGTGGAAAGAGAAAGGCATTAAATACTCAACTTTTGCTTGCCCCACCAGCACCGGCAGCAACAGGCCTCAGTAAAACAGAGTGGAAAATGAGCTGGGATTCCAACATCTGTGAACCAGGTCTCCCTTAGAGCTGATGTGAAAGTTGGAGACGAGAGTTGAAGCCAGGAGGACAGCGCCCTTCCTTTGCAAGGTGCAGTGGAGGAGAGGAACTTCTTGGGGAAAATAAAAAGGCATGAGTATCATTTTACTTATTTCCTTCTGTAAACAGTGCTCAGAAGAGAATTGATGAAGAGGTCAGAATACATAGTTATTTTAGAGCCATTGGGCAATTTTTTCTGTACTCAACCAAAAGGTCATTAGGATTGCCAACAGCTGATGTGGCGTATCAACTCGTTCACAGGAGAACTCAATTATCGCTAACAAAGCCCTCTTGTCTCAGAGCCATTTACTCGCCTGCTGGCTTTCAGAAAAGAGAGCGAAGCAGATGTTCCTCACACTCTGACTTCAGTGGGCTTCCAACCAACCCCTCTGGCCGCAGAGACTTGATCCTAAGCCCAGTGGGCACCTTCAGACCAAACAGCTGCCTCCCCTCTGGTATCTGGTCCCCACCCCCACCCAGCTTCTCGGGCTCAGTCAGTGTTTAAGAGGAATCAGATCTCTTCTAAGTTGTTTTCTTTTTATAAACAGAGAAATGATATTTTTCTGGTTTTGAAAATAACCAAGAGCTGTAGCTCTGACTCTCAAGGTGAACTTGGCCGACCGAGGCGTAGCTGTAGACTCTGACCTGCCGGCTTGAGTGACAGGCTGTTTACAGTCATTAGCAGACTCCGAGAATTGAAGGCCTCTGTGGATTTCTAGATTTTTTTGAATGCTTAGAAATAGAGTGATTTTTAAAGGATATTATTTAGGAATCATTTAACTATCACATCATATTACTAACTATTAAAAATTAATAGTGAGGAACCATAAAGGCTCAGAATGTGTAGTCATTTAGAGAGGCGGCACAGCACAGAGGTTAAGGCACAGACTCTGGAGCCAGCCTGCTTTCGAACCTTGGCTGTGTGACCTTGGACAAGTGACTTAACCTCTTTGAGCTTGTTTCCCAATTGGGAAAAAAAGCATGAGAGAAGTTCTTCTTCACGTGATTGTTGTGAGGACTAGAACAGTGGTATATAGTGAGAGCTCATAGTAGTTATAATTTTTCTGAAGCCAAATTTGAGTTATGTGTTGTAAGATTGACATGCAGAGTGTAGATCAGGGAGGGAAGAATGAATAAATTAATAATGATGCTGGGACAGTTGGTGACCCCCATGGGAAGAAAATGAAAATGGAGCCCTACTCCCCTACCTTCATACACAAAAATCAATTATAGACAGAAACAAATTAAGGACTTAAATATGAAAGGCAAAACTTTAAGTTTTTTAGAAGAAAATGTAAAAGAATATCATTATGGCCTCAGAGTAGGAGAGGATTTTTTTAACAAGATAAAAATAGGCCAAACTATTTTTAAAAAGCTATTAATAACTTCAGCTACATTAAAATTAAGAACTTCTACTCACCAAGACACCATAAAATGTTGAAAAAATAGGCACAACCTGGGAAAAGATATTTGTAATGACACATTTAACTGACAAAAGATTCATGTCCTGAATATAAGAACGCCCATGAATCGATAAGAAAAAAGCAAACAACCTAATAAAAAATGAACAAAAGACGTAAACAGGTATTTCACAGAAGATAAAACAGGAAAGGCAAATGAACATATGAAAATATACTCAATATCATTAGTAGTCAAGACAATGGAAGTTAAAATGACAGTGAGATACCATTTCATACTCACCAAGTTGATGAGATACCACACATGGCTGGACAGCCGTGAGCAGGGATGCAGATGCACTGCTAGTGGAAGATGCAGAGGTACAACTACCTGGTAACACAATTAGGTGTTGCCAAGTAGAGTTGAAAACACACAGCCCTACAGACTAGAAAGTCTGCTCCTAAGAGTAGATCCCAAACTTTGCCGCACGTCACAATTACCTGGCGTGCTTTTAGAAATCCTGATGCCCAGGCTGCACCCAGACTAATTAAATAAGAATCTCTAGGGGTGAGGCTGAGGCATGAGTATTTTTTAATACATCCAGTTGATTCCACTGCCTGTGGCCCTCAGCTGCTTCTCAGAGGATGCTGAAGTGGAGGAGGCTCAGACTGATGGGACACCCACAGGCTGCAAACATGGTGAGTGAAATCCCACACAAGCTTCCCTTCCATGGGCACTGAGTGCAGGAAAGGGGTCCTCTCCATTCTGGATGTCTACCTCTGTGCCACCTAAAAAACAGTCATCCAGCAGCCCCATTGGCCCAAGGCACAGCCATGACCTCCTTCGCACACACTAGCTGGGTAGCTTTGCTCAAAGGGGACAGACTGAGAAGTGGCATTTCTGCTTGATTGGGTTGGGGGCTGGGAGGTCTGGCGGGCCTCCCGGGCCGGGGGAGAGGTGTAGCTTTAGAGGTCTCTAAATTGGGTGCTTCCACCAGTTTGTAGCTGATGTTCCCTTTTATGACATCCATACAGCTGCAGAGTGACTGCTCTAACCATGCGGGCCTCCTCAGCAAATAAGAGCTTCCTCATTATTTCAACCTAACAGTTGTCAATGAAAGAAAAGGAAGAGCCATTTGATTCTTTAAATATCATTTTTGAATTGTTATTACGTGGTTTTAAGATTTTTATTCCCAACCTTGAGAGTAACGGTTTTTTGTCAGTGGTGACTATGAAGAATTTAAAGAGATCACCATTTAAAATCTTGACCAGAAATTGCATGTAACTGTTTCATGCATAAAACCTGATTTTTCAGAAAAGTATGTTCATGGAAGAAATCTCAAGTTTCTCTTTTTAAAAAATGTGAAAAGATTCTATGTGGAAGTTTTACACAAATTCATTTTCTTAACATAGCTATGTCATATAAAAAAATAATTTTTTCACCAATACCCATGGAGATGCCCCTAAATCCCCTTCGGCTTTCCCCAGTGTGCTGAACAACTACCCTTGTTTTCTATGTGTGCCATGACGGGTCAGGAAGCAAGGCCTTCAAGAGAAACTTTTGCATGTAGTACACACAAGACTGTTTATAGCAGCATTCTCCATAACAGCGAAACAAACAAGAAACTATCCAGAAGTCCATTGACAATAGCATGGATAACCAGTGGTGTGCTTATTCAATGGAATAGGATGCAGCAGGGGAAATCAGTGAACTACAGCAACACATCAACAGGAATGAATCTCAAACCTTGATATTATGCAAAAAGAGCAAGTCACAGAAGAAAACATACAAAGTTCAAAAAAAGGCAAAACCAAACAATAAATTTGGGGGAGCAAGGATTAGTCATATTTTTAAGAGAAAATAGAGCTATTCACTCATTCAAGTCTGCTCAGGCCTCATGGACCTGATGCTTGCTGTTTGTTCAGCCTGGAATACTCTTTCCCACAGAGGGATTTGGTTTGTCTTTCACTGCAATTAGGTCTCTGTTCAAACATTACCTTATCTGTGAAATCGTCCCACATGGGCAGATAGAGATTGTGCAAGAGAGCACACAGCATGTGCATACACACAAACACACACAGACTTCCAGACAAACATATACACCCACACACCACAGACAGATACACATCGTGCACATAACCCTTACCCGCTGTATTTGACTTTTCTTCATAGACTTCAACACCGGACGTATGGATTTATTTGTTTGTTGTCTGTCCCTCCCACTCAAGAGGACAAGAACGTATTTTGTTCACCGATGTCTCTCTAGCACCTAGAACAGTGGCTGGCACATGCTAGAAGTTCAGTACAAATCCGTTGGATCCAAATGGGCATTTACTTGGCGCTTACTTCATCCCAGTCTACCTGTTCTACTGCAGGTATGAAATTTAGAGTTACCAACTTGGGAATGTGAAAATGAAACTTTATTTTGCTATAATTATGTTTCATTTTGTTCTCAATTCCCAACTTTCACTGGTTCAGAATGTCTAGAACTTTTCATTTCAAGGTAAACCTTTCCCTTCTAGATTTTTCCTCAGGGCTCCCCTTTGGGTAAATGGCCAATATAACAGTCTACCCCTCTCACCACCTGGCCCCTGTTTCTCCCTCTCTCGTTGGAGGTGAGCTTAGTTCCTGGGATGTGGGGACTTACAGTGCAGTGTGAGAGGCCCCCATCTCCTCCTCCCTATAGCCCTGTCACATGCTGACATCTGCGACAGTGTGACTTGTCCTGTCGGATCTTTGTTCACGGGCATCTATCCCACTGCAGCCACTGCAGAAATACTCGAATTCTCCCTCTGCTCTCTGTTCACTGGAGCCACCTACATCATTGATTATATTTCTTCTTATTGCAAGTCAGGTCCACCACCTGAGAACTCCTCTTAGGGGCTTAGGCAACTTTCAGATAGCTTCCTGTACCACCCTAGAATTGCGGGAGATCCAGGAAAGGAGATGCGAAAGTTTTCTCTTGACACAACGCCCCTCACACTATTTCATTTCTACTTCACCTCCCCAGTGTTGGTCTATGAATCTGCTGCCTCCTCAGGCTTCACTCAGAAGAAAGATGCTCTCCCCCAAACTCATCTGGAGTCTTCCTTGTGTCCGTCTTGAGCATCCTCCTCTACGGAGTGAATCAAGCCTCATGACATAACCCCCAAGCAGCAAAACAAGATCTTCCACCGTCCTGAATCCTTCCCACTCTCCAAAAACTCAAAGAACTTTTCCTTGCTCAGAAATCTTGACACTGGCTCAATTACCAGAGGTTTTCAAAATAGCTGACTCTATTCAGAAACTCGACTGATTCTGAACCCACCATCTCCCAGAGCAATGGATGACTCAATGGGTGGAGAGCTGGGGGCAACAAGCAAACTGAAGAAAAGAGAAACATCTGTTGTTTTCCTGGAATTTTATCTCACCACAGCAGAACCCATGGCACCACAAGAGCTTAGGAGATGGCTTGACAAGTTTAGATAATGCTTTATTTACCTAATCCTTTGGGAAATCTGCAGAAGTATTTTTTTTCTCTCTAACAGATGCTCATTACCTGCAACTCCCACTTTTTGTTTTTAATTTGACAATTCTTGATGGAAATATTTTTGCCACATATTTCAAACCTTCTGAATTTATTCAACATATAATCCATAAGATAATAACCTGATTTTAAAAAAAAGGTTATCTTAACAATATCAATTATTATCCCATGCCAGTCCATAGCCCTGGAAACTGTTATGGGTCAGGGAAATGGGCAGGATGCTTGACCTTTACTACATCCTTGCTCATCTGCTCTTCTTTCTTCCACTTCCTTGCTTACATCAGCGTCTGCAAGGCTGCTAGCCTGTCGGGCAGTAGCAATGCACAGCACCCTTTCTGTCTAGAACACCTTGTCCTTGCTCCTCCCAGTGTGGTTCTTGGAAAACAGCGTCAGCATCACCCAGGAGCTTGTAGAGGAATTGCAGAATCTTGGAATCCTCCTCAGACCCAGAAATCAGAGTCTGCAATTTATCAAGATCCCAAGGAGAT